>NW_006409059.1:196466-212125 GCF_000296735.1 Chrysochloris asiatica | reverse complement strand
TATATAATAGTAGTTTTATTCAGAATCACCAAAAGTCAGACGTAACCAAGATGTCTTTTAACAGATGAATGGATAAGCAAACTGTGGTTCCACAGGGCATTTTTAGGGCAGTGAAGTTATTCTGCATGATACAGTAATGGTGGACATATGCCATTATGCATTTGTCAAAACCTATAGAACTTTACAAATCGAATTGTGAGCCCTAATGGAAAATATAAACCAAAAACAACAAGAACAACTAACAAACCCCCTGCCATTGAGCAGAGTCTTACTCATACCGACCATATATATATACAGACTGTTTTTTTTGTTTGTTTCTTAAAGGTTTACTCTTTTTTAAATTTTACATCTACCTTTGTGGAGAATTCCATTATAATTAACTTTTTATCTTAAATTGAGTGAAGGTTTACAGAGCAGATCATCAGTTTTACATTCAACAAATCATACACTTTGTTTTATCTCAATGATTGCAATCCTCTCAGTGTAATATCATTTATCTCGCTTCCTCCCTGTGTTTCTTCCACTGCTCCTCCCTTTCCCATGCTCCTGAATTTTGTCCTTAGGGAAAATACTGCCCTTTTAGTGTGCGTACCTCACTCGTGTTGTTACCTCCAATATGCCTATCTATTGCTGGGCTGAAAATTGAGCCATGAGGGTGAGTTCAGTTTCAGACCTGAAGGATGAGCAAGGACCAGAGTCTCAGGGTTCTAGCAGTCAATATTTGACCAGATAACTTGGCCATTTTTATGATTTTGAGTTTTGCTCCACATCTTCCACTCTCTCCAAAACTCTCTCCCTTATCTTTTTTTTTTTTTTTTTTTGAAGCTTTTATTGTGAATTAAATGATAGTTTATATTGGAGAGTATCCGGTTTGCATTCATCCTATTGTGTTTCATTTCACTGCAATGATTACAATCCCCTCCATGCATCATCATTCAACAGTATTTGTTTCTATTCCCTCTGTTGTTGTTGTTGTTTTGCTTTGTTTTATTTTATTTTTATGTGCACAAAACACTCAGGAATATATAATCATTTAAACAACCCAAGGGTACAGTCTACAAGCCTGCCTCCTGGCCACCAGCACACAGTCATTCTCTTTCCAAGAGTCTAGAGACCTCAGCTGCTCTATCTCTCAATGTCATCATCTTTGCCTCCATCTCTGGTATCACTGTTTTTCTGGATAGGGTCCCACATTCCACTTGTGCTCTTTTCCCTTGATAGTCCTAGGGTCCTCTGTTCCTAGAATTAAGATTAACTAGTGTGGCGCTATGAGTTAATGCACCAGACTGCAAAACCGTTTGAACTGCAAGGTTGGCGGTTCAAGCTCACCAGCTGCTCCTCATAAACCTTATACAGGGTCGCTATGGATTGGAATCGACTCGACGGCACTTAACAACAACAACTCCCCCATTTATGTTGCAAAAACCTCTACTTTTACAGTCATGGCAGTCATAATTAATCATGATAACAATTACTCACTACTGAATCATAGTAATCTTATCCCCATCTCCTTTCACCAGACCAATCTAGACAAGATGAAAACTATTCATTGGGGATTCTACTTTCTCTCACAAACTCTGAAACTAAACTCCCTCTTGAAAACTTGTGAGCCAGCCACTTCATGACTTTATAGCCAAAGTACAGCCAGAGTGCTCCTTGGAAGCCAGGATGGCCAAACTTCGTCTCTCATACTTTGGACATATTGTCAGGAGGGACCAGTCACTGGAGAAGGATATCATGTTTGGTAAGGTGGAGGGTCAGAGAAAAAGAGGAAGATCCCCAAGGAGATGGAATGGTCAACTAGTAGCATCGATGGATTCAAGTGTGGCAACAATAGTGAGGCTGACCCAGGATTGGTCAGTGTTTCGTTCTGATGTGCATAAGGTCGCTAAGAGTTGGTACTGACTCTTGATGGCACCTAACAACAACAACAACCCCCATTTAGGTAGCCAATGTCTAACTGCCTGTTCCTATCAATCCTCCGTACTTAATACTGACACTCAGTATTTTTTGAATGAATGAATGAGTCACTGAATGATTCAGCTGAATCTTTGTTTTGAGATTAGAACAGAGTAAACTCACTCTCTGACTCATGTTCATGGAATGTCTAACACAGATTTTCACACATTGCTCTTGTACACATGTATGCATGCCAGAAGGTATGAGATAAGGTAATTCCAATTTTTTTTTTTTTTGCACCCTATGTGTGTGATTGTTCATAATAAGGAATAGACTCAATTTCTCTCACACAGGGGTTTGTGTAGACTAGCCAGAAGGCTCATTTTCCATCAAGCTCAGTGTATGGGAGTCCTGAGAATGTGTTCTCTCTTCCTCTAGGTATTTACAAGGAAGCTATAAGTCAAAGGATTCCCTTCCTTCTAGGCTGTGCTTTCCCCCGAGTATGAAGACCTATGCTCTGTACAAAATAAAGGTAAGAGAAGGCTCCCTTTACTACAAAGTCAGTGTACTATTAAGACGGAAGAAGGGAAGAAGGAAAAAGGGGTCATTCTCATTCCCACTGACTGTGTATGTATATTTGCATTTATGTGAAGGTGTGTGTATATGTGTGCAAGTATGCACAAGAGAGCAAGGAAAGCTACAGCTCACCATCCTGCAAACCCTGTATGTGGGAGGGGTTTTCAGAAAGCTCACCCTCCACCATGCAAGGGATGTGAGAGAGAGAGCAGGGAAAGGCTCTCTTGGCACAATGTATGGCTATGCTCTAGGAAACAGGAGTATTAGCCTTGGAGTTTCACATGGGCAGTAAGGGAGCCATGGGGAGGAGTGCTGCTAGGTAACTTAGGAGGGGCATACCACATCCACAGGATGTACTTGTCAATAGTGATATATGTGTATGCATGCCACACATGGGCATATGGAGGGGCTACACAAGCACTCAATCACCTCCACTCTGTATATGTATGTACTCATGCATCTTCACTAGAAAGGAAAGAGAAGGCTCTCTCTCCTGCAAGCCTTGGGTGTGGGAGGGTAATTAATATGCCAACAGTCCTACACTCAAGGCATGTAAGAGAAAAAGCAAGTCATGAGGTTCCCTCTCCTCTACACTGTGTGCAAGAGGGCATGCCATGTGTGTGTCTCACATACCTTGGAAAGGTATTATGTGATTGTGCTCTAGGTACACTGCAGTCAGAAGATGCATTTGTGTAAACATGTGCATATGAGTGTTCATGAGTGTTCACTATCCTTTTCCATTTTCTTTTTTTTTTTTAATTCCCTACCACCAACATCAATATGGTGCATATTATTTGCAGTTCACTATGTGTACCTAGAGGAGCTCTGGTAGCATAGTGGTTACAAGTTGGGCTGCCAATCTCAAGGTCAGCAGTTCGAAACTACCAGTGGATCCACCAGAGAAAGATGAGGCGTTTTGCTCCCATAAAAACTTACAGCCTCGGAAACCCTGTGCAGGGTCACTGTGAGTCAGAACCGACTCCATGGTACTTAACAACAACAACAATGTGTACCTAGAGCACAATTACATAATACCTTTCCAAGGGTTTTTCATATATTCATTTAATTTTCATAAAATATCTATGAGGTAATGCACATTATCCTCCTTTTACAAGTGAAACACCACCAGACCATGCATAGAGGACCCATAGTAAGAAAGCTTGGAATCTTAAAAACTGACTATGAGAAAGAGGACCCAGCAAAGAAGGAATTGGAGAAAGAGTACAATCAAGTCCTTTAAAGAGTTTTTCTACAAAAGGGAAAGAGAAATAGGGGGAAAATGGAAGCGTTTTCATGGTCAAAAGAAGAGTTGCTACTTTTTAAACTTTTTATTATTTTTTTAATGCAGCATATTTTAAAATGGATACAAATGATCCCATATATAGCAAACAATTAATGATGCAGGAAAGAGGGTATCAATGGCTGGAGTCAAGTCTTTACATAGGTGAGGGAGGCTGGGATATAGCACTCAAGTGAAGACAGAGTTTTAGCAATCTATGCAGACTGTTTATTTATCTTAACATGGTCAAAGGGTCAGCTGAGCAAGAAGCCATAACCATAATAAATATCTATGCTCCCAAAGAAAGAGCACCAAGATACATGAAGCAAACCTTACTAGAATTGAAGAAAGAAGTAGATAAATCTACAATTATAGTGGGAGATTTTAATACGTCACTTTCAAAAAAGGACAGAACAACCAGAAAGAAACTCAACAAAGTTACAGAGGAACTAAACAACACAATCAACCAACAATCAACCAACTTGATCTCATAGATGTGTACAGAGCATTCAATCCAACAACAGCACATGTCTTCTCCATTGCACATGGAACATTTTCCAGAACTGATCATGTGTTAAGTCACAAAGCAAGCCTCCATAAATTTACAAATATCAAAATTCTACAGAGCATCTTCTCAGACCACAATGCTATAAAACCAGAAATCAACTATAAAAAGACCAAGGAGATAAAGTCGAATTACATGGAAACTGAACAACACCCTGCTGAAAAGCAACTAGGTAAAAGAAGAAATTAAACGCGAATTCACAAAGTTTCTAGAAACAAACGAGAATGAAAACATAACAAACCAAAATCACTGGGACATGATGAAAGCAGTGCTGAGAGGACAATTTATTGCAATAAATGCACACATCCAAAAAGAGGAAAGAACCAAAATTACCACATTAATGCAGCATCTCCAATAGAAAGGCTGTAATAAAGCTAAGAGCAGAAATAAATGAGAAAGAAAATCGAAAAACTATAGAAAGAATCAACAGGACAAGAAGCTGGTTCTTTGAAAGGATTAATAAAATTGACAAACCATAGGCAAAACTAACAAAAGAAAAGAGGGAGAGGACACAAATAATTCACATTAGAAACCACATGGGCTATGTCAAAACAGAACCAAATGAAATCAAAAGGATAATAACAGAATACTATGAAGAGCTGTACTCCAACAAATTCGAAAACCTAGAAGAGATGGATATATTTCTAGAAAAACATGATCTACCTAAACTTACTCAGAATGAAGTAGAAAGCGTGAACAAACCCATAACAAAAGAAGACATTGATCAGGTCATCAAAAAACTACCAACCAAAAGAAGTCCAGACCCAGATGGCTCCACGGGTGAGTCCTACCAAGCATTCAGGGAAGAACTGTCACCAATTCTACACAAATTATTACAGAATATAGAAGAGGATGCAAAACTCCCTAATACGTTTTATGAAGCAAGCATAACCCTCATACCAAAAACAGGGAAGGACATCACTAAAAAAAGAAAACTATAGAAAATTCTCAACAAAATCCTATACAACAGAATTCAGCAGCACATCAGAAAAATAATACTTCATGACCAAGTGGGTTTCATAAAAGGGATGCAAGGATAGTTCAACATTATAAAAAAACAATCATTGTAATCAACCTTATAAATAAGAAAAAGGAAAAGAACCACATGATCATATCAATTGATGCAGAAAAGGCATTTGACAAAATCCAACATTCATTCCTGATAAAAGCACTCAACAAAGTAGGAATTGAAGGGAAATTCCTCAACATAATCAAGAACATATATACAAAACCAACAGCCTACATCACTCTCAATGGAGAGAAACTGAAAGCCTTCCCTCTGCAAACAGGAACTAGACAAGGATACCCTTTGCTACCACTCCTATTCAATATTGTGCTGGAAGTTTTCACCAGAGCTATACGGCAAGATGGAGAAATTAAAGACATCCAAATTGGCAAAGAGGAAGTAAAACTCTCTTTATACGCAGATGATATGATCCTATACATAGAAAACTGCAAATACTCAGTAAAAAACTACTAGACCTCATCGTAAGATTCAGCAAAGTGGCAGGGTATAAGATCAACATACAAAAATCAGTTGGATTTCTCTATAACAACAACTATAGCGCTGAAAAGGAAATTAGGCAAGCAATGCCATTTACAATAGCCACTCAAAGGATGAAATATTTAGGAATAAATCTAACCAGAGAAACAAAGGATGTACAAAGAAAATTACAAAATACTACTACAATAAACCAAAAGAGACCTACAGAAGTGGAAGAACATACCATGTTTCTGGATAGGAAGACTCAACATCATGAAAATGTCAGTACTGCCCAAAGCAATTTACACATATAATGCAATCCTAACCCAGATTTCAACTATATTCTTCAAAGAGATGGAAAAGGCTAACTTCATATGGAAAGGAAAGAGACCCAGGATAAGCAAAGCACTGTTTAAGAGGAAGAACAAGATTGGAGGTCTCTCACGCCCTGATTTCAAAATTTACTACATGGCTACAGTGGTTAAAACAGCCTGGGTCTGGTATAATGAAAGATACACTGATCAATGGAACAGAATTGAGAATCCAGAAATTAACCCATTCACATACAGCCAACTGATTTTCTACTAAGTGCCGAGGCATATTGCATGGGGAGGAGATAGTCTCTTTAACAAATGGTGCTGGCAGAACTGGAAAGGAATATGCAAAAGAATTAAACAAGACCTTTACCTCACGCCCTATACAAAAACGAAATCAACATGGATTAAAGATCTAAATGTGAATCCCAAAATTATGAAGGTCATCAATGAAAAAATAGGGGAAAAGTGTGGTCTCTAATTCAGGGCATATACAGACTACCAAACATTTTGAAAATTACACAAACAAAAGTAGACAAAATAGAAGATTGGGACATACTAAAAATTAAAAACGTATGTGTATCAAAAGACTTCACCAAAAGAGTAAAAAGGGAACCCACAGAATGGGAAAAAAATATTTTGCACAGACACATCAGATAAAGGACTCATCTCTAAAATATATAGGAAACTACAACACCTCTACAAAAAAAAAAGACAAATAACCCAATTAAAAAATGGGCACAGGACATGATCAGACATTTCACCAAGGAGGAGATCCAGGCAGTCAACAAACATATGAAGAAATGTTCACGATCACTAGCCATCAAAGAGATGCAAATCAAAACAATAATGAGATATCATCTCACACCAGCAACAACAGCAAAGATCAAAAAAGCAGAGGACAACAAATGCTGGTGAGGATGTGTAAAGACTGGGACCCTCCTACATTGTTGGTGGGACTGCAAAATGGTCCAACCACTCTGGAAAGCAATATGGCGCTTCCTCAGAAGGTTGGAAATAGAAATACCTTATGATCCAGCAATTCCTCTACTTGGTATTTACCCACAAGAAATACGAGCCATAACACAAGTCGATATATGCACACCAATGTTCATAGCAGCACTATTTACATTAGCAAAAAAATGGAGAAAACCAAAATGCCCATCAATTGAAGAATGGATAAACAAACTAGTACATGCACACAATGGAATACTATGCTACCTTGAAGAAAAACAAGGGAGCTGCAAGCCACTGCATAAAATTGAGGACATTATGCTGAGTGAAATTAGTCAGTCACAAAAGGAGAAATACTGTATAAGACCATTATTGTAAAGGACTGAAAAAAGAACCCATCCAAAAGGCGGAAAAAAATCTATATATATAAAATTGCTGATCACCGGGATGTATGGGATGAGAGGAGGGGAGGAAGGGGGGGGGGGAGAGAAAGAGCACAGCGTAGGGAATAGACATAGGAGAGCTTGGGTGCTGGGGGGGGGTGTGTTTGGAAATACACAAGAAGGGGGAGGGGAAAAGAGGAACAAGGCAGACAAGAGAACGGTTGGGCAGGTTTGTATGGGCTAGGTGGGACAGAGGTAAAGGAGGATGTATGCAGAACCTTGGGATAACAAGGCTTCAGAATACAGGGACAGAGGCATGGCTTGAAAGGGGAAAAGAGGTGAATAATGTTAAGATGCTTGGCTGTCTTTTGAATCTTGGTTTCCCTTGCCTACCACTGTGAAATAGACACTCGAGAGGGTGGGGGAATAGCCAGAAACATCACAACAGAAAACATATCAGCCCATCTTCAGCCTATAACTGACTAGAACACCTTGAGGGGAGCTGGAAATTTCCCAGACCCAAAATGGGGGGGGGGGGGGACCTAAAAAGGCAAGAAGTGACTGGCTTACAAGCTTTCAAGCGGGAGCCTAGTTCCAGATGGGGCAGGGGTAGGCAGAACCTCCACTGAATAATTTCCAATCTGTTGGGACCTGGCTGACTAAAGGAAATGGGGATAAGATTTTTGTAGTGCAACAGCAAATACCTGCCATCAGGACTGACTGTGAGGGTTGGAAATGTAGAAGCAGAAATATATATATTTGGCAAAAGGAGGAGATTGACTGGTTTTGCAGCCCAGGAGCTGAGGTCCCTGGGACCATCAAGTGAGAAGAGCAGAAAGTATGACCCTACCCAGAGAGGCAGTGAAGCCAGGCATGAGACAGAGATGATGGCGTGGACAGATGGAGTGGCTGGGGACACGGGACTCTGGAAGAGAGAGGTCTTGTGTGCTGACAGTGGGGGGAGGTGGAGCGGGCTGTGGGGTGTATCCTTTGGTTATTTGATGATGCATGGAGTGGATTGTAATCATTGCAATGAAATGTAATACGATAGGATGAATGTGAAGCTGAAGTGGGACAGAGGCAAATAATGATATTGCACAACCTTGGAACAACAGTGTTCTGGGATACAGAGATTGAGACATGGTTGGAATGGGGAAAAGGGGGGAATAATGTTAAAATGCTTGGCTGTCTGTTGAATCTTGGTTTCCCTGGCATACCACTATAAAATAGATACTGGTGGGGGAGAGAAAGGAATAGCCAGAAATATCACCATAGAAAGCTTATAAGTCCGTCTTCTGCCTATAACTGATTGGAATACCCAAAAAAGGGGCTACAATGTGCCCAGTGAAGGAGGCTTCCTGTGGAGCCTCTGCATTACACAAGACCATAGGTGGAATACTGAACAGCATCCAGAATCTTCTGAGGGGAAATTTCTACTTGAAAGGACAAACAGACTAGCCTGGAGTGGCCTGAAGAACAGAAGATACTTCTTGAAAGAAAGACTGACAAGAAAAATACAAAACAATACAGGCAGATCAACTGATTACTACAAGTACAAACAAGTGGCATGCCCAGGAGATATCAAGGCAAGTGGTCTGGTCCCCTCACGGCAAACCTCCTTCTAAGACTAAGACCCAATGGAAATACACACTCTGATTGGTGACCACTTTGGTGATAAGGGGAAATGAGGGAAAAACAGCAATGAAGCCACGAGCTAAGCCCTACAACGCTCAATAGACTCCTGTGAACCCAGATGGAGACCTGGTCTTGGGCCCAGAGTCAGGGACATAGCCACAGAGAACTAGAGTGGAGAGTGAAGCATCCAGCTGATAAGAAGAGAGGACACATGCATAACTACACCCACACTTCCAGATAATACCCACTTGACCTGGCTTCAATGGCTGGATGATCAGAGCTCAACCAGAAGAAGAAAGAAGAGGAAAAATAAAGAATAATCTGATATAATTTGATAAACTTGACCTACACCTATGGAAGCAGTAGCCCAAAAGAGCGAACAAATCTTCACAGCGAGGATCATTCCCACGTCCTCCACACAAGGAGAGGACAGGTATGGGCAATTTGGACATTGGCTACCCAGAACGGGGGGAGGAGGGGCACTACAGAGGCAAGAAGTGACTGGCTTACAAGCTTTCGAGAGGGAACCTAGATCCAGAGGGCGTGGAGGAAGGTAAGATTTCCACTGAGTAGTATCCAATCTGTCTAGGCAGAGCTGCTGAGGAAAAGAGATGTGGATAGGTCTCTTGGGATACAATGGTGAATTATTGTTATCAGGACTGATTGTAAGGGCTGGAAATGTAAAGGTAGACGTTTTGTAGCAAAGGGAGGGGAGGGATTGACTTTGCAATCTAGGAGCGGAGTTCCCTGGAACCATCAAGGGAGAAGAGCGGAGAACGGAACCTCACCCAGAGAAGCAGTGATGCCAGAGATGGAGGCAGAGATGACGACGACGAGGAGAGATGGAGCAGCTGGGGACTTAGGACCTGGAGAGGGGGAGGGGCTGTGTGCTGAAGACCAGGGGGGCAGGCTTGTGTGGTATACCCTGTGGTTGGAGGATGATGCATGGAGGGGATTGTAACCATGGCAAGGAAACAATATATGATGGGATCAATGTAAAGCTAATGTTCTCCCACGTAAACTATCACATAACACACAATAAAGCATTAAAAAAAAAAGACATGAAAGAAAAAAATCAACAAAATGGATGTCAAACAAAATGGATGTCAAAAAAGACTGAAACTTGCTCTTGGATGTAGAGAAGCTAAAGTGACTATAAGAAATGATGATTTAAAACAGTTGAACAGAAAATTTCAAAGGGCAACTAGAGAAGGCACAGTATTATAATCAAATGTGCAAAGTCCTGGAGTATAAAATCAAAAGTGAAGAACATACTCTAGAGTAGTGGTTATGAATCAGGCTGCTAATCTCATGGTAAGCAGTTCAAAACTACCAGCTGTTCCACGGGAGAAAGATGAGGCTTTCTGCTCCCATAAGGATTGACAGCCTTGGAAACCCTGCACAGGGTCGCTATGATTCAGAACCAACTCCATGGCACAGAACAACAGGAAAAATAGTGAATGAAGCAGGAAGCATAAAAAGAAGATGACAGGAATACACAGAGTCACTGTATCAAAAAGAACTGGTGAACATTCAGTCATTTCGAGAGATAGCATATGATCAAGAACCAATGGTATTGAAGGAAGAATTCTACAGTGTACTGAAAACATGGGTGAAAAATAAGGCCCTAGGAATTGAGGGAAAGAAACTGAAATGTTTCAACAAACTGGTGCAGCACTGGAAGTACTCACTCGTCTATGCTAAGAAATTTAACTAACTGATTAAAAGTGATACGTATTTGTGCCCATTCCAATGAAAGTTGACCAATGGAATGTGGAAATCATTGAGCAATATCATTTATATTATATGTGAGTAAAATATTGCTGAAGATAATTCAAAAATGTTTGCAGCAGCACATCAACAAGGAGCTGCCAGAAATTCAAGGCATATTCAGAAGAGGATGTGGAACGAGGGATATCACTGCTGTTGACAGATGGACCTAGGCTGAAATCAGAGAATACCAGAAAGATGTTTGCTGTTGTTAAGTGCTGCCGAGTCAGTTCCAACTCATAGTGACCCTGTCCAAGGAGTGACTAGTGAGTTTGAACCACTGGCCTTGCGGTTCAAACTGATCCTGTGATCCAGTGCATTATCCTACAGTTGTTGTTGTTATGTGCTGTGGAGTCGGTTCTGATTCATAGAGACCCTGTACAGGGTTTCCGAGGCTGTAAATCTTTACAGGATCAGAAAGCCTCGTCTTTCTCCCATGGAGCAGCTGGTAGTTTCGAACTGCTGACCTTGTGGTTTGCAGCCCAATTAGTAACCACTATGGTACCCACACCAGAAAAATGTTTACTTGTGCTTTATTGACTATGCAAAGGCATTAGACTGTGTGAATCATAACAAATTTTGGATAACATTGCAAAGAATGGGAATTCCAGAACACTACACTGTGCTCATGAAGAGACAGTTGTTTGAACAGAACAAGTGGATACCGAATGGTTCATAATCAGGAAAGGTGTTCATTGGGGTTGTATCCATTTATCATACTTATTCAATCTGTACGCTGAGTAAATAATTCAACAAGCTGGATTATGTGAAGAGGAATATGACATCAGGATTTCAGTAAGATTCATTAACAACTTTTCAGATGATACAACTTTGCTTACTGGAAGAAAAGAATACTTGACATATTTATTGATGAAAATCAAAGACAACAGTCTTCAGTATGGATTAAACCTCAATATAAACAAAACTAAAATTCTCACAACTGGACCAATAAAATAGCATCATGATACACATAAAAAAGATCGAAGTTTACAAACTTTATTTTGCTTGATTCACAATCAACATTCATAGAAGCAGCAATCAAGAAATCAAGGAATTTATTGCATTAGGCAATTGTGCCTAAAATGTTAAATTGTGTTTAAAATGTTAAAGATAAAAGATGTCACTATGAGGACTAAGGGGTGCCTGATCCCAGGTATTTTCAATTGCCTCATATGCATGTGAAAGTTGGACAATGAATAAGGAAGAAGACAGAAGAATTGGTGCATTTGAATTATGGTGTTGGGGAAGAATATTGAAAGGATCACAGACTTCCAGAAGAATAAACAAATCTATCTTGGAAAGATACAGCCAGATGATGTGCCCTGTAAACTTTCACTCAATCCAAAAGAAAAACATTTAATTTAAAAAAAAAAAAGAAAGAAAGAAAGAAAGATACAGCCAGAACGTCTTCAGTTTCTCTTACTTTGGATATGTTGTTAGGAAGGACCAGTCCCTGCAGAGTCCATCATGGCTGGTAAAAATCAGCAAAAAAGAGGAAGATCCCTAATTAATATATCCCACCTGAGCTCTGGTAGCGTAGTGGTTATGAATCAAACTGCGAACCTCAGGGACAGCAGTTCAAAACTACCAGCCGTTCCGCGGGAGAAAGATGAGGCTTTCTGCTCCCATAAAGATTTACATCCTCGGAAACCCTGTACAGGGTCGCTATGGGTCGGAACCGACTCCACAGCACGTAACAACAACAACATATGAGTGTACGGGGGTATCATTATAATAAAGCACACTATGACACTGTGGTTTAACCATGCATTTGAGAGAAATTTTAGCCCTGCGTGCTGGGTAAGTGAAAAGGGAAACATCCAAAAGCTCATTCATATGCATGCCGTGTGTATATCTGTGTGTGTGCATGCATGCACACTCAGGTGTACAGGCACTGGAAAGTTCATTCTCCTGTAAACTTTCTCTGTTGAAATACATCATTCTCCACTATACAAGGCAAGTGGAAGAATGAACAGAGCATCTGAGTGGGAGAGAGAGAGCATCTGAGGGCTCATTGTGTGTGGGCATATGTATGTGTACATACACATGCATAAAAAAGGCTCAAATCCAGCAAACCCTGTACTTTGGCTATATATGTGTGTATGAGAGTGAAAAGCCACAAGAAGGCTCACTCTCCCGCACACTTACATATGAGGGTGTAATTTGGAAAGTTCATTCACGTGCACTCAAGAGTGAAATGGCCAGAAGGTTCCTTTTCTCTGACACTCAGTGTATTGGAGAGAGAGGGAGGGACAGAATACAAAGACTTCATTTGCCTACAAACCTTAGGCATGAGAGGGAACTAAGAAAATTTACATTGGGATGTGTACTGCATGTGAGGGAGCAAGCTGGTCAGAAAATGAGCATGCTTGCAGGTTTGAGGAAAGAAGTCTTGTTTATCTGCACACTGTATGTGTTTAATATACAAAGGTTCACTCTATAGCACTTTCTACGCAGGTATATGTGGGTACCCATGTAAGGTAGGGGCAGGAGTGGTGGTGATAGGAGAGTAACTGAAAAGGGTCAAGCTACTGTTTATCATGAGCATCTGTGCAAGGGGCAACAGGGCTCATGCATTTCTTACATTCGTGTAGTATAGCGCAGTCCTAGCTTCGGAATTCCTGGTTCTGTCACTTTAATAGTTGTGTACAAACTTCCTGGTGCCTGCAATGGGGACTGTAGTCAGTACCTGATTCTTAGGGTTATAATGATTAACGAACATGGTGCTTACCTAGCTCAGTGCTTGCTACATTGTAAGCGCTAAATAAAGGTCAACTATCTTTGTTGGAAAGAGCTCTGGTAGCACAGTGGTTACGGGTCGGGCTGCTAACCTCAAGGTCAGCAGTTCGAAACTACCAGCCATTCCATGGGAGAAAAATGAGGCTTTCTGTTCCTGTAAAGATGTACAGCCTTGGAAATCCTATACAGGGTCGCTATGAGTCGGAACCAACTCCACAGTACACCACCGCTACCACCTTTGTTTGCATCAGTAGCAGAAAATTGAGAAATAGATCCCCACAGTTGCCCCTGACCCTAACTGTTCACATTCCTCCTTGGTTGGGGCCAAAAAGGAGCTACTAACAGCTGGTCAAACTCCTGGTGTGGGGCTGCAGGATCAGCACTGGACTGCAAATCACAAGTTCAGCAGTTGAAGCCTACCATCTGCTCCTCAGAAACACTTTACAGGGAGGCTATGAGTCAGAACTGACTCAACGGCACTTAGCAACAAACACTTGGTTAGTCCCTGACTTTAATCAGTTTTCAAAAACCTAGGAAGAATTGGATACCTAAAATGGGGAGGCTATAAAGGCAGAAAGTGGCTGGCTTACACGTTTTCAAGAGGGAGTTTATTTTCAGAGTTCGGGGGAAGGTAGAATCCACTCTGAATAGTTCTCATCTTGTCTAGATGGATCTGGTGAAAGGAGATGGGGATAAGATTCTTATGATTCAATAGTGAGTAATTGTTAGCATGACTGATTGCAATCGTCACAACTGTAAAGGTACAAGTTTTGTAACATAAAGGAGGTGTGGTTAATCTTACAGTCCAGGAACAGATGACCCTAGGACCATCAAGGGAAAACATGAGTGGAATATGGGACCCTATCCAGAGAAGCAGCGATACCAGAGATGGAGGCAGAGATGGGGGCATGGAGAGAGAGAGCATCTGAGGGCTCTAGACTCATGGAAAGAGAAAGGCTGTGTGCTGGTGACCAGGAGGCAGACTTGCAGAATGTGCCCTTGGGTTGTTTAAATGATTATATATTCCTGACTGTTTTTGTGTACATAATTTAAAAAAAAAAAAAAAAAAGGGAACAGAAGTAAATACTGTTGAATAGAGGGGATTGTAATCATTGCAATGAAATGAAATATGAAAGGATGAGTGAAAACGGATGTTTTCCCATGTAAACTACCACTCAATTCACAACAAAAGTTAAAAAACAAAACAAAAAAACCTAGGTAGAGAAAAAGAAAGAACTAAGACAGAGAAGTGAAACCTTCAATAAAAAAATGTTCATCATTATAATTTTGAACTAAAGGAGAAGGTGTCAAAATGGATTCGAAACTAAGGTTTCTAATGTACATATTTAGGAGGTGAGTTAAGAAGGTATTGAGTAAGGCAGAAAGAGTGGGGACAGTGTATCAGAAATACATAGGAACCAAGAAAATAAAGTTGTGACTTTGACACCAGTAGTCATCAGCAGGACAAGCTCCCAAAAGCCTCATGAGATAATGGGGTAATTAATAGCATCCAGCAAAACCATAAAAAGGTTTTGGGGCTTGATATGTACAAAACTTGACTGCTATCTCAAGAAGCATAAAGTCTCTCCATCAAGTAAGAGTCCTATAAAAAATTCTTTAAAATTGATCCCAGCTCTAAAATGTTATGATGCAATGAGGCCAGATTAATCAGATAAAATAAAATGGTAAACTAGGGATACAAGGCAGTAGATGCAAGACACAAAAATTTAGAAAGGAATGATGATAGTGCTACAGATGATATGTTGGAATGACCAGCAACCAAGGAGGATGGAAACGATTTTAACAGGTCAAGAAGAGAAGGTATTCCAGAAGATCAGGAGGAGAATATGTAAAAGTGGTACCTAAAACACCACAAATAAACCAGTCTTGTCTGGAGTGGAGTGTTCTACCAGGGAGAAGAGGGTGAAAAAGATCAAGGCCCTGCTATGACCCAAGCCATGGTATTTTCAATAACCTCATATGGATGTGAAAGCTGGACAGTGAATAAGGAAGATGGTAGAAAAATTGATGCCTTTCAGTTGTGGTGTTGGAGGAGAATACT
>NW_006409059.1:187590-188858 GCF_000296735.1 Chrysochloris asiatica | reverse complement strand
CGAGAGGACAGCCACTTCTCCCTCTTCGGAGCAACCCTGCCTGAAGGAGCCAGCATTCAACGAGGACCCATCTGAAAGAGTGACGGCATCTGCATCTCCATTGAGGCCCCTCCGGCAACAGCACCAAGGAGCCAGCCAGCCGTGTCCACAGCAGAGAAGACTTTAAGAACTGTTTAACCCTTAGAGAACTGGTTAAACTCCAGAGACTTTCTGCTGCTTTGCCTGTCGAGCGGGGGGAATGGGGAGTTAATAGATGTTACTGACTGTGCAATAGTTCATCAACCATCGTAGGTTTTATTGCCTGTTACAGTTTTCAGAAGCTAGGCAATCATTGCGGTGCCAGGCCCTTAAACGTGCCACGTGTCTTTGCTCTCATGTCAAGAATCACTGCACTAATAGGAATTGTTACTTTTTTGCCCTGCCCACCATGTAAATCAACTGTCTAGGGATATTCGTCTCGCTCATACGATCCAAGAGTAAATAGATAAAGGCTTACAAAACAGACTAAATGCTTTAGAGAAAGGAAGATCGCTCAAAGGAAATAACATTCAATATATCCACTTTACACTCCCAGCTAAGGTTGTTCACGATATAAGTAGATTTGTGTTATTTTTCAGTAAGCCAGATGATTGGAACTTAATTCAACAGCATTTTAGGAGGTTGTGGAATCATATCCACTTGTCTGTGGATATCCATCAGCTACATGCTCAAATTTCTGATATAAGTAATTCTCAAGTTGAGCACTGAGTGGCTACTAATTTGCTACCCCTGCTAGAGATTAAGATCTCCTAAGAACTTGATTGAACCTCAGCATAGTGATCCTGCTTGGTCACCTTAGAGTAGGTGGTGGGCTGGCAACGTCTTGTTTATGAGGTCCCCAGCCGATCTCCTCCCTCCCTGCCTTCTTTGGATGGTGGCTGCTTATGCTGGCGTGTGGCCAGAGACGGGTAAGGATCACGTGGAACCTCAGCAACCTAAGACAGAGCCATTGCCATGCTGCAATGAGTTTCGATGACAGGTAAGATGGAGGAATTTGCACTGACCGCCTAAGACAGGCAGCGTCCCTTAAATAATAAATAAGGGAGAATCGGATGCAGACCATGCAGACCCGGCCAGGAGTTCAAGTCCCTGTGGGCCCAAGCGTTGCAGACCGTCCAAACCATAGGCTCTGAGGATCAGACTTCAGCCACCTAGCAGACATAGCAAACTGTCCCTCATCTGATTATTCAGTTATGCTTGTTAGTAATCGCATACATGAGCCCTGGATA
>NW_006409059.1:180608-186460 GCF_000296735.1 Chrysochloris asiatica | reverse complement strand
TGTGGCAGCAGTAGTGAGGTTGGCCCAGGATCGGATATTGTTTTGTTCTGCTGTGCATGGGGTCGCTATGAGTCGGTTCCGACTCGATGGCACCTGACAACAACAACATGGTCCTTAAATGTCACAATAATAATAATGAGCTAGACTACGAGTGTGGTGAGCAAGCCACTTATGAAAATGACTTTTTAGGTGGTTCACTGGCATTGTTTCTCATAATTAATGTGTCCATTTGAGTGGACAGAAGAATGAACAAAAACTAATCCCAACTCATGTTGGTTAAAAGTGCATTGCTTGGCAGTGATGCCTGAAATGGAGCCAGAGATGATGACGTGGACGGATGGAGCAGCTGGAGACTTTAGATCCAGAGAGGGAAAGCGACGGTCTGCTGAAGACCTGGGGGGTACACGGGAAGGATTGCATGAAAGGGATTGTAACCATGGCAATGAGACGGTATACGATAGAATGAATTTAAAACTAATGTTCTCCCATGTAAACTATCACATAATTCACAATAAAACATTTAAGAAAAAAAAAAAGTTCAAGAGCACAGATCAGTTTGGAGAAAAAAAAAAAGTGCATTGCTTGGGATGAGATTTTTAAAAAAACAAAAAATTTTCACTTAAAAAGTGAACTGATTTAAAAGAAATTGCCTTGGTGGCAACGGTTAAAGCACTTGGATGCCAATCAAAATGTTTGACACCACCAGTCACTCCACAGGAGATTTGCTCCAGTAAAGATTACAGCCTAGGAAACCCTATGAGGCAGTTCTGTTCTCTCCTGAAGGGTCATTATGAGTCAGAATCGACTCAATGGCAATAACAAGTACAAATGTATATAACAGTGTGATGCTACTATGTAAATGACTGGGATGGCTAGAAAACAGCAACAAGCGACACAATAAGGAGTTGCTATGCTAAACTTTTTTTTATTATTGTTTTATTTCTTTTAATTAGAAAACTGATGCAAAAACACATAAGATGTCAACATTTAAAAATTCTGGATGGTGGGTAAAATGAATGATGTTCATTTAATTCTCTGGGTCTTCATAATGTTTAAAATATTTTTAAATTAAAATATAAAGAAAGAAAATACCAATTTTAGCTTATTACAATAGAATACACAGAATGTATTCTGTGTATTCTAATGTTACAAAGAAATGTAAGAGAATCTTTTTTTTTTTTTCCCAATAGCAGTTCTATTGTTACTGATGAAACCTTTCTGTCAGGCAATCCCATGTCATTCTGCTCCCCAAAAGTAATCCTTGGTATTTGTTAGGCTCTTTCAGATGTCAAAAATATGATATTCGGGTTACCTCAATGGTTGCAGTTTTTAGTGGCAGAGAAAGTAAAGAACTAGGAATATGTCACTTAGTAGATCTGAATACAGTGCAGTCCTTGTCTCCCACTCAGTCATCCCTCTAGAAGCCAGTGTTACCACTAGTCAGCTTGTATGACACATGGGATCTATCCCTTTAGTAAGGTTAGTCTGTGAAATGCAGCAGTAAAATAGAGCCATGTTGTTGTAAAGTGTTGTCAAGTCGGTTTCAACTCATAGCGACCCTGAAACAGGGCTTCCAGGAGTGGCTGGTGAGCCCCAACCACTGACTCCCTGGCCCAAACCGACCCAGGGATCCAGCGCCTACCCCACAGCGCCTCACCAAGATTCCAAAATACAGCTATATTAAGAACTATTTGCATGTTTCTTAATAGACTGTATTGATCATGAAGCAGTTACTATGACAAGGCTGGGTAACAACTGAGGCCAGGTGTGTTAGACTCAGAAATGATAAACTAGCAAGGATTTATAAGCATGTGGGTTAATGTGCCAGACAGAAAAGCCGTTTGAACTGCAAGGTCAGTGATTCAAGCTTACCAGCTGCTCCTTAGAAACCCTATACAGAGTTGCTATGGATCAGAACTGACTCAATGGCACTTAACAACAACAACAACAATAATATTCCAAGAAGTCCTGGTGTGGCACTACAGGACAAGCACTGAACCGAACCGCAAGGCCGACATTCAAACTCACCAGCCGGAGTTGCTTAAGTTTTATAGAGAGTAAAATGCTTCTTCAGGTGGTTTAGTCCAACAGAATGTGGAAATATGAATTAGCATTAGGGAGATCAATTTAAAAGTTTAGCTCTCATATCCTACAGATAAGAGCGTAAAGAGGGTCTGACTAGGCTAAATAGATGTAAGACTAGCAAGGAAGTGATGGAAAGGGGGGTGGTGAGGAAGGATTCAGTAGATTTCAAAAGCAGGAATTGACAATTCATTCTGTGCCTTTTTTTTTTTTTTTTTTTTAACAAAGAGTAACCTTGAGACAATGTTCAGAACAATACTTGAACGAAGGTGGTAAATGGAGCCAACACAAATGAGATGAACATGAGGAACACTTTAAAAAATCAACAGAACCTGGGAACTTAAACTGCAGTGTGATTACATCAGAAAATAATACAGGTTCCAGCATTGACACAGACAGTTAACAGCTTGGCCTGTGAATTAGGTTATATTGTAAAGCACTAAATAATGGAAAGCTGTATGCCGTGTAAATAACCAAAGCATTTAATATACTTTTGTTATTCTTACTTCTAAGCTCCCTCATTTCCCAACTTCTGAACCTCTAAAGTCAAGATAAAACTGGCAGTGGAGTGAATTTTATTTTATTGCTCAAGGGAAATTTAAACAAAAATTAACAACTTAGACGGCTTTTATTCATGAGCTCAAGTCCCCTCTATAAATAGGCACAGTTACACCATTCATTTGGTACATAAACTTACTGCTTCTTACTACTTGACAGACTTGCAGAATGAATAGATTCATTATCTCTTCATTTATGCTTTACTTGTGACCTGTCAAGCCTTTGCACTTCATTTCCTCAATAACCCACTCTAAAATGTCTCTCATCTGAATCACTCAAAGTATACTTACACACATCCTGCCTTGCATTCTAGTTATTTGCAATGAGCCTTATCTACCCTGAAGGGAAAAGACTAACTTTGACATCACTTGTTGGTCTCGGATATAGGGTAAAATCTCTGAAACCATTTGTAAATAAAATTGTTTGCTTTTAGGTTAAGTACTGGCATTCCAAGGGCCCAAAACTGTCTTATCAGCAGCTATTCAAATTACATCCCCTTTGCCACTATTGAGCAAGAAAATATGGACACAGCTATGTACTAATTCAGGAAGATTTCTGGGTGCGTCAGGATTAGTGATGCACACTTCATACCTTCAGTCACTGTTCTGCCTACCTAACCACCCAACCAAGGTGTGGTAACTACTAGCTTGACAAAATACTGCCTATATCTTACTCTATAATTCTAAAATGTAAGTGCATGAATAAATTTTTATCTGAATTTAGACTCAAGGAACAAGATCTACTGAGTTAAAGGCTAAAATTTATTCTCTCAACAAACTCGGAAAGAAAAAAAAAAAACTACTAAGTAATCTGAGAAATTGTATTCTACTTCCAATCTTGTCACTGACTAGATCTGAGGCTTAAGAGTAACTAGCAGACACCTCGGCATTTTACATGCTGCATACCTGTACTAGACATAAGCAAGCTTTGTTTGGGGAAGAGGAAGCCTGCTGAAACTTGGTGAAATAATTCAACCACTATTGCCAACTTGTGTTTTACTGTGTATATTTTTAAGTATATGCATAAAATTCTCTCTAAAGCTATCCCTAAGATTTAAGACATCATAATTCTCAATTAAATTCCCAATCCTGGATCTCCCATTAAAGCCACAGTGTATTTCAGACTATCACAAAACAAAAAGCTGATACCTAAAAAAAGCATACCTAAAGCTAAACTCATTACCTTTACCCAAAGCAGAATCCCCATTCACTCAGGAGACAGATGATAAATGCATCTGTCTAACTAACTAGTAAGCAAACTACTACAAGGGGCTTCAAAACATTTGTGGGAAAATTGAGTTAAAAGATAATGGAGAGAAGACACAATTTTAAAAAGTCAGGGGAAGATGATGGAGTATAACAAAAAGGGGGAAGTAGTTAATCTTGCATTCCAGGAACAGAGAACCCTAGGATCATCAAGAGAAAATAGATGAGTGGAACATGGGACATGGGACCCTACCATAGAAGCAGCAACACCAGAGATGAAAGCAGAGGTGATGGCATGGAGAGATTGAGCTGCTGAGGACTCTAGACTCATGGAAAGAGAAAAGCTATGTGCTGGCAGCCAGGAGACTGGCTTCTAGAATATGCTCTGTGGTTGTTTGAACAATTATATATCCTTGTGTGTGTTTGTTTTTTTATACATGCGCTAAAGGGTAGACATGCGTTGACATGGGTGATGGGGCAGGCAATATACAACTGCAAGAAAGTTGGCAGAGAAAAGATGGGGGTGGTGGAAGACACAGCGAGGAATGCAGTGGTTGGAGTGAACAGAGGTGCTGTTAACTGTTGGTGCATGGAGGGGATTGCAACCATTTAATGAAGCAAACGATATGATTTATTGAATGTGAAAGTGATGGTCTGCTCTGTAGACCTTCACTCAAGTCACAAAAGTTCACAACAAAACAAACAAAAAAAGATAGTGGAATTCTAGATTCCCATTGACTTGGAGATGAGAGAGAGAGGAGAAAGACCTTAGTAGTCCAAAGTGTGGTGAGACCTGTGGACAAGGGCTTAACCAAGGAGGGCCAGAGCTGAGAGTGAAGTGTCCAGCTGATATGAACTGAGGGGAGATGCACAAGAACACCCAAATTTGCAGATAGTACCCATTGACCTAGCTTTGATGGCTTGATGATCAGAATTCGACTAGAGGAAGATAAATAAATCTGATAAATCTGATAAAGGAAACAAGTGTAAATTGCAACAATTTGGTGAACTTGACCTATACTTATGGATGTAGTAGCTCAAAATACCAACTGAGAGGGAAGGAGTCTTCAGTCACTCACATCAAGGAGCAAACCTATCCCCTCTGTACACAGGGTTGATAGGGATGGGCAGCTTAGACATTGGCTACCTAAAATGGGCGGGGCTATAAAGGCATATAAAAGCTGCCCATAAAATTCATTTTAGCTTATTAATTGGAGCTTCCAAAATAGCCTTGCTGTGGAGAATGGCCAATTACGTGCGAAACTTGCCTGAAAGAAAACTACATTGGACTGAAAGCTGCATCCTTTTCTGGCCCAGCAGCACCATTGAGTGGTTACGAATTGGGCTGCTAACCTCAGGGTCAGCAGTTGATAGGGATGGGCAGCTTAGACATTGGCTACCTAAAATGGAGAGGCTATAAAGGCACGAAGTGGCTGACTTTCAAGTTTTCAAGAGGGAGTTTAGTTTCAGAGTGTGGGGGAAAGTATAGTTCCCACTGAATAGTTTTCATCTTGTCTAGACAGGTCTGGTGAAAGGAGATGGGACCTTATCTTTTGATTCAATAATGAGTACTTGTTATCATGACTAACAGCAATTGTCATACTGTAAAGATAGAAGTTTTATAATATAAAGGCAGTGTAGTTAATCTTACAGTCCAGGAACAGAGAACCCTAAGATCATCAAGTGAGAAGAGCACAAGTAGAATGTGGGACCTTATCCAGAGAAGCAGTGACACCAGAGATGGAGGCAGAGGAGATGGCATGGATAGACAGAGCAGCTGAGGGCTCTAGACTCATGGATAAAGAAAGGTTGTGTGCAGGCAGTCAGGAGGCAGGCTTGCAGAATGTGTCCTTGGATTGTTTAACTGATTATACATTCCTGAGTGTTTTTGTGTACATCAAAAAAAAAAAAAAAAAGTCAAAACAACAATGAGATATCATCTCACACCAACAATAACAGCAAAGATGAAAAATGGAGAAGACAATAAATGCTGGCGGGGATGCGGAG
>NW_006409059.1:161466-178468 GCF_000296735.1 Chrysochloris asiatica | reverse complement strand
TATAATCAATGTAATGAAACAAGTCATATGAATGGTTGAATGTGAAACTGATGATGTGCCCTGTAAACTGTCACTCAATCCACAATAAAAACCTTAAAAAGAAAAAAAAATGAAATGTAAAAAACAAACAAACAAACAACATAGGGAATAGAACCAAATACTGTTGCATAATGATGCATCTTGAAATTTCCTAGGAAGAAGAGTGAAAAGGAAATCCCATCTCTTGATCACATCTACCTGGAGGCAATCAGAAAGCATAAAAAAATACCAAAATACACACCCATTTAAGTATTAAGGCCACAGATAACCCCTGAAGATGCCCAAAAAACAAAAGTAGATGCCCTTATCAGCACATGTCCAGAAACGAGATAAAGTGACTGAAGCAAATTAGCTGGATGTAGACCTACACTCCGTACTGGAAGATGGGCAGGCTTTGGAAATGCCTAAGAAGAAATTCAGAAAAATGATTATAAAAAATATCAAATCACTATACAATGGAGTTCAGAATAATAAGGAAAAAGTCAGGAGAGCACTACAGGAACAATCAAATAAAATCGATACAGCATTGGAAACAATTCAAAACCTACAGAAAGAGGTCTAAATGATTAATAATAAAATATCAGAAATGGGCAATACACTTAAAGGGCAAAGGAGTAGAACTGAAGAGATAGAAGCCAGAACAAGTGAGCTAGAAGATAAATCTCTCAACACTACGAAGACAGAAGAGCAAACACAAAAAAAGAATTTAAAAAATCTGAAGAAGGCCTAAGATTCATGTTGCAGAACATGAAGAGGAATAACTTAAGAATTATCATCATTCCAGAACAGGAAGAATCACACAAGTCCACAGAGGAAATAGTTGAAGAGCTTCTGGAAGAAAATTTTCCTAACACCCTGAAAAGCGAAAAGATAAGCATTCAAGAAGCTCAATGAACCCCAGGAAGGATAGACCCTAAAAGACAATCACCAAGACATATAATAATCAAGCTTTCCAAAATCAAAGATAAGGACAGATTCCTGAAAGGAGCTAGAGAAAAGAAAAGTGTAACATACACAGGCAAGCAAATCAGATTAAGCTCGGATCTCTCAACAGAAACTATGCAGGCAAGAAGGCAATGGGGAGACATATATTAAACCCTGAAGGAAAAAAAAAAACAAAACAAAAAACTGCCACCCAAGAATCCTCTACCCAGCAAAGCTGTCACTCAAATACCATGGTGTAATAAAAATGTTCCAGGATAAACAGAAGCTAAGGGATTTTGCCAAAGCCAATCCAGCTATGAAAAACAACCTGGCTATGAAAAGGAAGTTCTGTGGACTGAGAACCAACAAGAACAGACAAAAACTACAGAATGACATACGTGGCAGCATCAACCTGAACTCAATCAACAAATGGAAGAGTCAAGAACAGAATAAAATTGTAAGAACAAGAGGATCTGGGAGGTCAGACTATGATCAAAATAATTACAATGTGAAAAAAGGAAACA
The DNA here is from genome assembly GCF_000296735.1 of Chrysochloris asiatica. Lineage (NCBI taxonomy): Eukaryota > Metazoa > Chordata > Mammalia > Afrosoricida > Chrysochloridae > Chrysochloris > Chrysochloris asiatica. The sequence continues at coordinate 176,981 of NW_006409059.1, read as the reverse complement.
CAGAGGAACAGAGATCCAGGTGGTGGGAAGGTCAGGTAGATTACTGGATAAAATAGACTGTTTTAAATGGAGGGAAGAGTTTTAATGGAATACAAGGTAACCACAACAGTGGGATTGGGGTGGAGGGTTTAGTTCATGTGGTTGGGAGGGCAATACAAGAATGGGGAGGAGGTGGAAGAACAAGATAGATAGGGGAACACTGAGACAGGTCGGCACGGCCGAAGTGAGACAGAGGTAAATAGTGATGCATGCTCAACCTTAGAACAACAGGGCTCTGTGATACAGGGATCTAGGCATAGCTTGACTGTCTTATGAATATTGGTTTCCCTTGCCTACTATTGTAAAATAGACACTTGAGTGGGATAGAAAGGAATGTTGGGAAACATGATAAGAGAAAACTTGCAAGCCCATCTTCAGCCTATAACTGATTGGAATACCTAAAAGGGGTTCTAGAACTTACCCAGTGAATTAGGCCTCTTGCAAAGTCTTTGTAGAGTATGGGACCTTAGGTGGAATCCTGAATCCCATCCAGAACCTTATAAGGTATGACATTCCCACTAGCAAGGACAAGCAGACAAGCCTGGAATAGCTACAGTGACAGAAAATACATCTACATATAATATCCTATGCCAGAACTATATAACTATATTTGTGAGTATAATGTCAGTCACTTTCCTCCACTTATTCAGCATGAGTATCTTTGTATCAGCATGGATATCTTTGTATCCACTCTTAGATTATTGTGATTACTGTTATTGCGGGATTGTGTAGATGATATTATTTACCTTTGCTGGCTGTAACTCTTGTGTTCTACTCTGTGCCTTCTTTTGTTTGTAATTATTTTGTGCTGACTTTTTCCTTATTGCATACTGCCTTTCCTTTTATCCATGTTAATACACGTCTACCCTTTAGTTAGTTATTTACCTTCAATGCCCAAACCACCCCTGGTAACCGCTTCTTTTTGTGTGTAAAACTTGATTTTTTTTAATAATAGTGGTTTTCTGCAATATTTGTCCTTTTGTGATTGAGTTATTTCACTCACTATACTCTGCATGCTCATCCATAAGAGATGTTTCACATATTCATCATTCTAATTTTTTTTAAGGTCCCATGCTCATCAATATTACGAGCTGTTTCACATTTTCATCATTATTCTTTTTTTTTTTAGGTTTTTACTGTGGATTGAGTGAGAGTTTACAGGGTAGATCATCAGTTTTACATTCAACAAATCATACACCTTGTTTCATTACAATCATTGTAATTCCCTCTATGTACCAACAGTTAACAGGATTTCTCTCTATTCACTTTAGTTTTTAAAAACAAAAACAAAAACAAAAAAAACCCACTCAGGCATACATAATAATTTACATCTCCAAAGGGCACATTCTGCAAGTCTGCCTCCTGGCCACCAGCTCTCATCCCTCTTTTACTATGAATCTAGAGTCCTCAGCCGCTCCCCCTCTCCATGCCCCCATCTCTGCCTCCGTCTCTGACATCACTGCTTCACTGGATAAGGTCCTGCATTCTGCTAGTGTGCTTCTCCCTTGATGGTCCTAGGGTCTCTGTTTCTGGACTGTAAGATTAACCACTCCTCTGTTTTTGTTACAAAACTTCTACCTTTATAATTTTTAGACCAGAAGAACTAGATGGTGCCCCTCTACCACAATTCACAGCTCTGAAATGGATCACAATAGAATGTCCTTGACAGGGAGGCAGAAAAATGTGGAACAAAATGATCAGGCTTACTGTGTGATAAGGTGTTTGAACTGCAAGGTCGGTGGTTCAAGCTCACCAGTTGTTCCTTGGAAACCCTATACAGGGTCGTTATGGGTCGGAATCAACTCCAGGGCACTTTACAACAACAACACTGGTGTGATAGAGACAAGTGGAGGCCCTGAGGCTATGGCTTTTATACTCTCTTTAGGTTTGGATCTGAACTCACCCCCATGGCTTAAATTTCACCCAAATGATAGACAGACTTATAAGGTGAACAGTAACATGCAGTTCTTACGATAATCAACCATATAAGATCAAAAGGGCAGCATTCACTCAGGGATAAAATTCAGAAGGCAGAACAGGATATAAAGAAGGACAAATGGAAACAGGAAATACAGGGAGGAAGAGAAAGAGTGATGGGGTTGCAATAAATGGCACAAAACAAACTGAGGATGAAAGGTTGAAAGAAAAACTAATTTATCCTGTAAACTTTCACCAAAATCACAAAAAAAGGTTACAAAAATTAAAAATGTATAAAAGAAGAAGAGTTTGTGTCATATTTCTTTTATATCCTCCTCTTCAGTGCTGGACATATGATAGATGTTCAAGAAATACTTGCTGATTCCACAATGGTTTATGTTCAAACCATATTATTTAATTTTAAAACCTCTGCTCTTACTTCCCCAATGATCACAAATCGAATCAAGAAAAGCCCATGAGAGTCATAACTGTTGACTAAAGCCTCTGCAACAAATTAAGGTTGGTTTCTTCCCCCTGCCTACCCCCACTTTGGAATTTAACACTGTTCCTCAGGAAATGAAAGAACTGGAGTAATTTCGGCGGGGGGGGCATACATATGATATGAAAAATTCACAGTTTTTGCATGTTAGTAAAGAAGCACCAAATCCAGCTAGATATTTCCCTTAGATATGAAAAACTACTTCCCACCCCCAACATTCAGGTTAAACAATACTCTTAAATAAAAAAGCAATAACAACCGGAAACCATTCTTCTCCAAGGCTCTGACCTTGGTGGTGGAGAAGGAGGACATAGGGAGGAAACCTTAAATGTCTCAAGTTTAAAGCTCTAGCCAAGGGAGTAAGGGACCCAAATCCACTGGGATCCAGCACATCTTTGTCCACTGCCAGAAGCTCATAGAAGTCTTACCTCCTAACTTTTCTTGCTGGATTTATAAATCTGTTTAAGCTACTTTGTTACTTATCCTATCAACTAGCAAACACCATGAGGTCCTCCCTAGTTATCTAAAGGAAATAGCACACCAGTCAAAAACCTTGTTGTATTCTGCCAAATAATAACTGTAACAGTTCCTTATTTGTGAGCCAGTAGAACTTAAACAACAAAAAAGATAACCTCCACATATATACAAGCCTTCATAATCTCAACACAACAGTTAATAATCAAATCCACTGCCATCAAGTCGATTTCTGACTCTGAGCAATCCTATAGGGCAGAGTGTTATTGTTAAGTGCCATCGAGTTGGGTCTGACTCATTGTGACCTCCTATAGGGTTTCCAAGGAGTAACTGGTGGGTTTGAATTCCCAATCTTGTGGTTAGCAGTCCAGTGCTTACTCTATAGCGCCACACCAGGACTTCAAAGGTCAGAGTAGAACAAGCAAATTATTTCATTTAAAAGAAACTGAAAATGTCCCTGGCTTGCCTCAATGTCAATGTATCATTGAGATAAGAAACTATTGCTAAGGAATAAAATGAAGAAACAATGGTCAGAACACTCAGCATATTGCCCTAGCAAAGTGTTAGTTTTGTTGCAATAGACTTCAACAGGCTGTTTTTCTCCCAGACACGTATCATAAATCTAGCAGTTAATTTTTTTTTTTTTTTTTTAGTTTTAAACGGAGATCTTAGAAATTCTGCCAGTGACACACCTGGATACTCAATGGGACTTTTAACGTGGGTGCTGATTAAAATGCCCAGTCTAAAAACTACATAGAACCTTTAAGAAGAAATTGGGCAGGTTTCCCATCCCCAAGTACTTTATAAAGGTTGGTCGAATCTTAAAGTAGGATATAAAATATGTCAAAATTCATCTTTTGAAAGTTCAATAGTGGGAAAAATAAGGATATGGAAACATTTTTGTTATTTTTACAAGCTGAAATTGGGAGGCAAGAAAAGGAAAAATAGTGGGAGAGACGGGAGAAAGAAAGAACCTTTTGCAGATTCTTTGGCACAAGTAAAGAAGATCTAGTCAGCCAGCTCATAAATTTACCACTAACCACAACTAAATATAATTCAAAACAGTTGGAAAGGTTTTTTTTAAAAAAACGAACTGAAAGACCCTATAGATTTGGGCAGTTGTCAGAATTTGTGCTGCCAGACAGATGGCGTCAATGCTCTTAGGACAATGAGACAAGTCAAAGGCTTAATTCATTCAACTGAGTGAGCAGCACTTTTGCACATGGATTACTATTTACACTTCATAATGTGCACTCCCACTAACATCATATATTTAAGAAGCCATCATTAGGACTATGAAAGAAAGTTTCCAGTCAAATCCCCACCATCCTTGGTTACACGGGTATGTTCACTTTTTGGTAAATCCAAAGTTGTAACTTTAGATTTGCACTATTTTGTATGTGTCTTATACTTTAATAGAAACGTTTAAAAACCAAACAAACAAAAAACCTCCCAGAACTCTAGCTAAACTACTATCACCATTAAGTACACACATACACACACACCTCACACCTTGCTATACAAATGCTTAAATGGCAGAGCATTCTGGTCATTTGGAATAGACTCGCTGGTTGAAATGAGTAAAAATGATTTGTGGACAACTGGAACTAACCATGCAACTAAATGCATGAGTGGATCTAAATTTATTAAGGGGTATGTACAACTAAGCCACTTAACCTGAAACTGGCTAATTCATCAATTTCCAAATTTGGGGCAACTGTAATACTCTTTGTTTACAGCTTCCTCTAACCTCTAATGGGAAAAGTCACTACAATGCATGTGTGTGTGAGTGTATTACGAGGATAAATAAAATAAACATTTGAAATTCTACAACAGTCTTAATAGGTGACACCCCGTGGAATCATAATATCAAGGCATTCTGAATTAGCAGAAAATGCCATGACAGCCAACCAAAACCTCAGTCAACCTTGTACAGTCCCTAAAAGGTTTTGTAAAAAGGAAATATTGAGAAATGAATATTCTGTATGAGACCAGATTATAATCAAGGAATCTGATCTATTTTAAAATACATATTTTAATTGAGTGCTAATTCTACTGTGAAAGACACATTTTTATACCCTTTGGAATCTCAGGCTACCTGGGAAGGCAAAGGGTGGGTAGTACAAACAGATAATGGAACAATTAAAAAAAATAAAATACAATTTGTAATCAAGTGTTAAGCAGTGTGGTATTCATGGTAAGCAGAGCTTCAAAAAACAAAAAGTAGTATATTCAGTACTATTTAGCATAGTTGCAGGGATGGGAGTGAGAGGCACTGAAGTGGGGGTGAAGAAGTAGACATGGCCTAAGCCTTCTAGTATGGGCAGGTAAGATTGTTGAGAAAGAGAAAGAGCATTCCAGTGAGGGCAGGAATAATCTAAGCAAAGGGCCAAGTAGAGTGAATCAGTAGAAGGTAGAGCAGTTTAAGGACCAGTGCCAGTCTACAAACTTTCTATTAACAGTGTACACTGAGGTAAGTATACAAAGACTAAGCACTCAGAAACTGTCAGAGCAATTTAATAGAATAACTTTTAAGTCTAGTGAATTTAGTAATAAAAATTGAATTTTATAATTTGTCTTTTTAATTAATTCCTCTAACTTTTTACTGTGGTAAAAATATAAGGGTTATTTACAAAAAAAAAAAAAAAAGTATTCCTACTAGGGTTCCAGTTCATACATGCACGAGTTTATTCCAAACAAAATGTGTTTAAACATGTCTGAGATCAGGGGATGGCTGCAGACAAGTTCTCTCTGCAATACATTTGTCTTAGTCTTTGTGTTAGGGTGCCTTCAAAGAAAAGGTTCAGTCAAACAGTGGCTTCTGAAGGCATGTGCTGAGCCAGTTAAATTCAAGGCAGAGAGGTCAACTCAGAAGGATATGGCAATGTTGAGGGGGGGGGGGGGGAAGGAATCCCAAAGGGAGCAATCTTGATAGATTTTCTTGATGGGCACAGGATGATCAAGGGGGCTTGGTAGGAAGAGGTTTTAAGAAAACTGAAAACTGCATTGGTGAGGAAAAGGACAGGAAAGTTGCACCAGGGATTTTGTTGTTTTTGTTTTTGTTTTTAAATCAGAGCAATGCATCTGCTAATTCTTCAAGGGTAGCAAGGCTGTCCTACAAGAATTTCATTGGGAAACTTTACTCTACCTACCTTTCAGACCTGATTTTACCCTTTCAGCCTTCTTTTTGTTCCCAATGAAGATTTCAATTTTCTTAAAACGTTTTTGTTCCCATAATCATCCTGTATCCTTTGAGAAAATGTATCAAGATTCCTCCTTTAGAGCCCCAGAAAACAGTTGCTCTGCCTTGGATTGAGTTGGCCTAGCAGATTAGATTCCCTCAGAAGTCACTGTTTTGACTGGACCCTAAGGAAATTAAGACAAGTGAGTAAGTAGCAATATTTTTTTATTTCTACTTGTATACTGTGAAGATGAAAATATGACAAAGATAACAACAGTTTAATACAATGCAGAAACAATTAGTCCTGTTAATTTTACCTCTGCAAAGTGACAATATAATGTAGAAAATGTTTAACATCTAACTATAAATGCCCAAGTTCCAGAGAACAAGAGACCAAAGGTTACAGCCAGATGGTTTGTATAAAAGGAACAAATGAAAGGAACCACAAGTAAATGATTATAAATTACCACATTGACCTCTTGTGTTTAAAAAACAAAACAAAACAAAAAAACTTTTTTTAAAAAGTGTTCAAGAGCAAAAGTTTCACTTTGAGGACTAAGGTGCACCTGACCCACACCATGGCATTTTCAATCCCTCAAATGCATGTGAAAGTTGGACAATGGGTAAGGAAGAATATAGAAGAATCAACAAATATGAATTATAGTATTGGTGAAGAATATTGAAAGAATACCATGGATTGCCAGAAGAACAAACAAATCTGTGTTGAAAGAAGTACAGTCATGATGCTCCTCAAAAGAAGGGATAGTGAGGCTTCAGCTCTCGTACTTTGGACATTTTGTCAGGAAGGGCCAGTCGCTGGAGAAGGACACCATGCTCGGTCAAGTGGAAGGTCAGTAATAAAGGGGAAGACCTTCAATGAGAGAGACTGGAACAAAGGCAGCAACAATGGACTCAAACATAACAACAATTAAGAGGATGGCGCAGGACTTTCATTCTGTTGTGTATATGATCACTATGAGTCAGAATGAACTCTATGGCACCTAACAACAACATATAGATGTTGTTGTTAGGTGCCATACAAGGGTCATACAGATGAAGACACTCAAGACACTGCTGACTATGCAACACATAATCAACTGTTCTGACCCAGTACTCTCTCAGTTCAGTGGACAGATTCCCCCCACAAAATAGACCTCTCTTATCAAATTTTAAAGGGTTCTTTATACAAAAGATGTTTGTCACAGCTATATGTATATTATTATTTTTTAATACAGGGATGTAAGCCAACTCTGATACAGCATTTATTCCCTTTATTCACTGATCATTCATTTTGAAGGATACACACATGAACAAAACATGCCGTCTCTGATCTCAAGGAACTTATATAATATTAAGTTATCCATTAAAATAAGTATTTACTTTGCTGATACACTGAAATGAACAAAAAGTGTTAGTTTAAAAAGACTTATCATAAAGCCATTCATTCATTGATAAAAGCAATATGAAAATACTTTCCTTTTATATTCACAAATTTAAAAAAAGTGAAACAAAAATTTGTATTAAAAAAATCAATAACAATGTATATAGTTGGTTACTGAATTTGTGAAATAGCTTTTTATACATGCACACAAACTCACACTGAAATGTTTATAATATTTGTAATAGCAATTTTTGACACTATTTAGCTGCTTCTAGTCTATAAATGAAATGAACTCTGGTAGCATAGTGGTTACGAGTCGGGTTGCTAATCTCAAGGTCAGCATTACGAAACTACCAGCTGTTCCGCAGGAGAAAGATGAGGCTTTCTGCTCCCATAAAGATTTACAGCCTCAAAATCCCTATGCAGAGTTGCTATGAGTCAGAACAGACTCCACGGCACCATCATTCTATAACTGTATTTTTAAGAGAACCATAGATGATAATGGCAGCCAAAAGAAAAGAGGAACTGACACTAAAGCCATGATAAATCCCACTACATTCCCTCAAATGTATGGCTCTAGTTGGAAGTATTAAAAATTTTAAGGTTCAGAGGCAAAGTACACTGGACCCATGGACTTAAACTACTTTCTTAATGATGCCACTGATAGCTTAATCAATTGAATTTTGAGAGGGTTAGTTGCATTAGATTCTTCTGCTTCACATTTAGCTTTAACATAATTAATTATAGTACAAACACATTCTTCTCTATGTTCTTTTGCAGTTCTCTCAAAAGCTCAACAGCTGCTGCTCTCTGGCTGCTTTTAACAGAAAGGAATGAATTTAGTAATCATAGTTGGATTTAAATCCTGATCTTTGACTTTACTTTTAAAACTTCCATGTACAAAATATGAAAACAAGAAGAAGAAAACTGCCAATACTGAGATACTGAGGCTGAGCAATGGAAAAATGAAACATTCATGGTGTTTTTCAATGCATTTCCAAATGTAGTAAATTTAGCATATTTGTGGTATAATAGAAAGGTTGAGTTTCTAAATTAAAAAGTAGAGCAAAATGTGTATAACACTTAGGGACAAATATATTACCCATGAAATTAGAAATTAGGACAGGATTTAAACAACTTAAACTATGTGAGAAAACTGATAGTGGAAAAAGAATTCACACGTCTTTATACTGTGAGAAATGGTGGATTATTGTAGAAAGGAACTTGTAATACATGCTATTAAGGAAACTTGATACTAAAATTCATTCCAGATGAGTCAAGAATTCAAGCTTTTTAACTATGAAAAACTACAAGAAAATTGAAGAATGGATACCCAGTGACTACATAAAAATAAAGCTTTTGTTCATTGAAAAATTACAAAGTTTAAAAGGAGAGCAATATAAACAAAATTAGCCAGGATTCCAATAGAAAAAGATCTTAACACAGAAAAAAAATTAATATCTGATATAACCTAATGAAGTTAATACTATTTTCTACTGGTAGTATCCAGTATATTCTGGAAAGGAACTCTGAAAAATGCCCAGCCTCATCAGGAATTAAAACACTGCATATCTATTGACTTCATAATAAAACTCCATGTTACAAATTATATCAACTTTGTTGCCTCCAGGTGATTTGTCAAGTCAAGAAATATTCATAAAAGAAGAACATCCTGATATTTGGCCACCGGCATTTTATAGTTTATATATTGGAAATTTCCATGTACCAGAACACTTTTGCAAAATTTTAGGGTACCTTTTGATCATTTCTGTTTCTTTAATTTCAAATGCATTTTTTATTCATTTATGTTACACCTATTTGTTTTCCATACCAGTTGGTCAAAACTGGACTAACAAATAATATGATAAACAAAAAGACAGAAGTTGTCAAAGACTTCATTTTGCTTGGATCCACAATCAATACTAATGGAAGCAGCAGTCAAGAAATCAAACTACATATTGCATTAGGCAAATCTGCTGCAAAAGGCTTCTTTAAAGTGCTGAAGAGGAAAGATGTCATTTTGAGGACTAAGGTGTGCCTGACCCAAGTCATGGTATTTTCAATTGCCTCATATGTATGTGAAAGCTGGACAATAAATAAGGAAAACCAAAGAAGAATTGATGCATTTGAATTATGGTGTTGGTGAAGAATACTGAAAGTACCTGGAACTGCCAAAAAAAACAAACAAATCTGTGTGGGAAGAAGTGCAGCCAGAATGCTCCTTAGAGGTGAGGATGGTGAGACTTCAGTCTCTTGTATTTTTGACATGTCAGAAGTGACCAGTCCTTGAAGGACAGCATGCTGACAAAGAAGGTCAGTGAAAAAGAGGAAGACTCTTAAGGAGACGGATTCACACAGTAGCAGCAACAATGGGTTCAATCATAACAATATTTTAAGGATGGTGCAGGACTGGATGGCATTTCCTTCTATTGTGCACAGGGTCTCTATGAGTCAGAACCAACTCCATGGCTCCTAACAACAATGTATCTATATGTCTGATAATCTTTCATAATTTTTTTTTTGTTTTTTCATTTTATTTCTGGCATTAAGTAAAACTGCTTTTAGAAATTTGTTTGAAAATGAATGTTTCCAATCACAAGTTCACTTAACAAGAAATTGTTTTTACAAATTATCTGATGATTTTACAACATTTAAAACATACTTTTAAAAAGGTATTTTGAGTTGTTTCAAATTATTTTGTTTTAGTAAAGTCTATAGATTTAAACAGAGTTGAATGAATGGTTGGATTTTTGTTGGGCATTCCTAAAAGTTACATTAAATTTTAAATGTTAAAAAACAGACAAACATAGACATATAATTCAAACCTACTTTCTCAACATTCAGCATTCCAGTACTCACAGGGATATTTGTATCTTTAACTCTAAATACATTAGATAGTACTAGACCTTTACTGTGATTAATATTTGTAAATTTGTTTAAATATAATGTTGGTGTTGTTGCAAGTGCCATCGATTCAGTTCCAACTCATAGAGACACTGTATATGATTTCCAAGGCTGTAAACCTTTGCAGGAACAGAAAGCCACCTCTTTCTCCTGAAGATCTTTCTTCAAGCTGGTGGGCTCGAACTGCTGACCAGTACTTATCCTAAAGAGCCACTGTGCAATCCTTCAATATAATAATACCATTAAAAAGAAGAAAATTAAGCTACTCAGGTAAAACAAGCAGACAAGGTGAAATTAGGGAAAAAAACAAAACTTGAAAGTTTACCTAGTGCTTTATGCAAAAATTTTCAATTCCTGAAATCATTGTCTAACAAGTAGAATAGGTATAAACTGACTGAATATTAATTATATTTTGTTAACCTTGAAAAAAAACGGAAATTACTAAAGGCATGTAAAGGCTTCTAGATTGTAAGAGTTCTTTCAAACAAGTCATCTGCTTCCCAAATGCTTTAAAATTGGACAGCTGCTAAATAAACTCTGGTGTATTAGTGAAGGATTAAAATCAAGCCATCAAAATTGATAAATGTATGGTCCACAGTGAGACATGTTGGAGGAGGTGGCAAGAACTCAATAAAAGAACACAAATGTCATTCTTTTTTGGTAAAAATGACAAGAATATAAAGAGATTATGTTGTTGTTGTTACGTGCTATGAATTGGTTCTAATTCATAGCATCCCTATATACAACAGAAAGGAATAACTGCTCAATCCTGTGCCATTCTCACAATTGTTGACACGTTTTGAGTCCACTGTTTGCAGCCATTATGTCAATGCATCTTGTTGAGTATCTTCCTCTTTTTACCAAGTATGATGTCCTTCTCCAGGAACTGATTCCTCCTAATAACATGTCTAATGTACAGTATTTGATACTTTGTATGGAGAAGATATTGTCTTCTTTTATGTTATTTCAGTATATAAAAGAAAAAAAAAAAACCCATAGTATTTCCATTCTAGTTTCTCTTATTTCAGAGATCAGACCCTCTAATCCTCTCCAAATAAATGTGCCTCCTCACCTGTGTTTTGATTATCTTATTCATCATGTTTGTGAGGACTTTTCCTTCAGCTATCTGCACTAGATCTCTTTATCTCCACTGGTTCTTATCCCATCAGCCTATATACTCTTCAAATTTAAAATAAAACCACAAACACTCCGTGAATCTTGATATCCCCTCCGCAGTGTTCCCCCAGCATACACGCATACGCGTGGGTGCAGACACACACATACACACACACACGCACACACACACACAGAGTTCCTACCTTTATCTTCCATGTTGCTGTAAGAAAAAAAAAAATGTTTAGCCTTACAGGTCAGATCAAACGTGGACTCCTGATATGGCATGACTTGGAGGCATTTAACAGCAACAACACAGGTCAAACCTACTTTCTCAACATATTATATTCACTAAATAAATGGCACATTAAAAATATATCAAATAGGGATTTAAATCATTAGGCAAGAATTTTAAAAAAGAGTTTCAACACTAGGAAGAAGAAACTACAAACTAAGAAAATTAATGTTTAAAAAATCCAGACAATAAATTTTAAAAATAAACACTTATATTTATTTAAACAGTAAAACTTATGTTTTCAAAGTTTTTGCTTTTCTAGTCATTAGGGTTAAGGAATATTGCAGGTAGACAAAAATCTTAGACAGGGTCTAATCTAGCAATTTTAATTTACGCAAGAGGCCCAGTTCTTTATTAACCACAGCCAACACCAAGGAGCATATACTGCATCCCTTCATGTAAAACTCAGAGGTAGTGGTGGTTAATGTGCCAAGGAGTCAGTTCTGACTCACAGCGACCCTGTATAGGGTTTCCGAGGCTGTAAATCTTTCCAAGAGCAGAAAGCCTCATCTTTCTCCCATGGAAGCCGGGTAATTTCAAACTGCTGACCATGGGATTAGCAGCCCAATTCGTAACCACTGTGCTACTAGAACCCCTTTAAGTCTCAATAGTACTCCCATTTAAGAGTTGAGAAAACTGATTCAGAATAGCTAAGGAACTTCACAAAATCAGCTATATAATTTTCGAGGTTCAGTGCAAAGATGAAAATTCTAATAAAAAAATTATGAACAATAACAAGACAGTGATAGCAGAACATGAATCTAAGTACATGTTGCATGTCCATGAAGTCAGCCCCTGGGGACACAATATCTCCTGGAGAATATAAAGGACCAGCTTACCCAAGGTCACATCAATGATTTGCAGTAAAGATAAAATTTGAACCCAGGCAGCTAGACGCTTGTGTTTTTCCCTGTTTGCCTTCCAGATCAGCTAGCCATAGACAACTGGAGCCGAGCAGCTTTCAGCATCACAGCTGCATCTGCTTGTTGCTGCTGGCTGGCCCATCCCTCTCCACCACCTGCTCCACAACTCTAAAATCAGCCTGGGATACTGGGGAAAGAAGAGTTGATGGGAGGGGTTTCTTTCTTTCTTTCTTTTTAATCTCCTTCTATGGGCCTATATATATATTTTTAAAGTCCCTTATGGTACTGATGTATAACCTTGGGTATTGACCAGTGATTTAAGGGAATGTAGGAAGTCTCAGGTCCCTGGGCAGTGCAAATGGATTACACTTTACTCTGCAAGGTCGGCTGTTCAAACCTACCAGTTGCTCCTTGGAAACCCTATACAGGGTCACTAAGAGTTGTAACCAGCTCAACGGAGCCCTGGTGGTGCAATGGTTAAGTGCTCAGCTGCTAACGGAAAGACAACAGTGTGAACTCACCAGTCACTCTGTGGGAGAAAGATGTGTCAATCGGCATCCGTAAAAGCTATAGATAGCTTTGGAACAGTACGAGGTAGTTCTACTCTGTCCTAGAGGAACACTCTGAATCAGAATCGACTTGATGGCAATGGGTTTGATTTGATTGTGGTTGGCGGTTCCAAGTCACCCAGCAGTACCAGGGAAGAAAGACCTGGTGATCTGCGTCCATGAAGATTACAGTCAAAAAAACCTGATGGAGCACTTCTCTTAAACACATGTGCTTGTCATGAGTCAGAATTGATTTGACAGTAATAGGGCATGAAGAATTCGCAGACGCTTTCTGGGACTTTAATAACATAGGGCAAATATGTTAATGTGGAAATTCTACTAAACTTGGAGTAAATATACCAGGGTTTAGAATTTTAACCCCGGTACTTATTCGCTGTCTAACTCTGACTAAGTTATTTCACTTCTTTGAGGACAAATTTCCTTACCTGTAAATGAGATAATACTGATTTCATTTAGTTGTGACTTGTACTAAAAGTTTCACTGCAGCATGTCTGGCACACACACAAATATTTAAGCAGCTTTTTTTTTTTTAAAGGGGGGTAGGTCTTCTATGCAAAATAATGGAGTCTTGGAGTGATGTTGTAGGATAAGCACTGGACTAACTACAAGGTTGGTGGTTCAAAGCCACTCACTGGAAACCCTGCACACGGTCACCTTGAGTCAGAACCAATTCAACAGCACTTGACAATGATGTTAGGAAACAAATAATGTTTGGAAACAAATCTCTAACCTCAACACCTATTTTAAGTCCCTCTTCTGCAAATTAGACAATGCTCAAAATCCCTTTCTGCCACCACTCCGGCCATACCCAATAACATTTTTCTTTAGAGGTAAGTTTAAGAAAAACAATATAAATAAAATACAATGTGTATCCACCTATTCATGATGCAAGATCTTTCCCATAAAGAACTTTTCTTTTACACGGCATTATCAATACGGGTTGAAAAAAGTCTGTTGGAAAGCTGATTTCATTTACTGTTTTGTTCCCAGAGAGCCAAAATTAGCCTAAGTGCACCTGCCTTGCATCTCCTAGGACCTCAAATTCCAACAAACATTCCTCCCCGCAAGCAGAACAAAGTGACAATGGGATCTAGTTTACTATCGCTGCCATAATAAAACGTTGCCTACTGCTCGGTCATAACCTTTGAAAATGACTTATCCTGACAGCAGCAGAACATGCCTCTATAAAAACAGTTATGGCAAGAACAAACAAGATGGCAGATCGGGTAGAAGTGCAGTAAAGGAGCTCTGCCAGCAACAACACAGAATACCCGACCAAACAGGCTCAGAGGATGGTCCCAGAACGCTGAACCACATATAAAGGAATATTCAGAAGGTTGGAAGGCTTCAGCTGAGGGAATTTGTGGCAGAAGCAAGAAATCCATTGCTTTCTAATTCAAGATGCTCAGTTGCTCGAGGAGCCACCATCTTGGGTGCGACCAAGCGGGGGAAGGATCGGAGTGGCCACAGACGCCTGGCAGAACTGCAGAGATAAAGATGTGGACATTCTTCTCTTTAAGTAGCTATTCATTGGTCCCTTGCTGTCTGAGCACCTCCATTCTGGTGACTATAGGGGTGCCTGAGCTAGTGAGCACCCCAGCCCCACCCTACTACGCATGCGCACAGATCTCCTTGAAATTTAAAGAGACAGTTTCCAATTAAAACCAAACAGTCACAGCCGGCCCTGAATTGTTGACAACTAGAAAAAAAGCCTTAACAGGGATTGTGGAGCGGGACAAGAAGACAAAAAAGGAAGTAGGATGAAAATTAAATCCTAAGTTACATCAAAATGACCAATAGTGGCATCTTGAAATTTCTCAAGATGAAGAGTGAAAAGGGAAGCCCATTTCCTGATCATATCTACCTGGAGGCAATCAGAAAGCATAAAAAATACCAAAATACATACCTATCTGAGTATTAAGGTCACAGATAACCCCTGAAGATGCCCCCCAAACAGAAGCAGATAACCATATCTGCACATGTCCAAAAACTAGATAAAGTGACTGAGGCAAATGAGCTGGAAGTAGACCTACACTCCATACTGGAATATGGGCAGACTTTGGAAATGCCTGAGAAGGAATTCAAAAAATGATTACAAAATGTATCAAAACACTATACAATGGAGTTGAGAAAAATAAGGAAGAAGTCAGGAAAGCGCTACAGGAACAATCAAATAAGACAGATACAGCATTGGAAACAATTCAAAACCTACAGAAAAAGGTCCAAATGATCAATAATAGAATATCAGAAATGGACAATACACTGAAAGGGCAAAGGAGT
>NW_006409059.1:155735-160286 GCF_000296735.1 Chrysochloris asiatica | reverse complement strand
AGGGGTTCTACAACTTGACCAGTGAAACAGGCCTCATGCAAAGCCTTTACAGAGTATAGGACCTTAGGTGGAATCCTGAGTCCCATCCAGAACCTTATGAGGTGAGACATTCCCACTAGAAAGGACAAGCAGACTGGAACAGCTACAGTGCAGATGATGCATCTTCATGATGAACCTGACCTATACTCAGGTAGTTACTCTAAATACCAACAGAGAGGGAAAGAGTCTTCAAATCAAGTTTCAATGCTATCTACTCTGTACACAGGGTAGACAGGGATGGGCACCTTAGACATTGGCCACCTAAAATGAGGGGGCAATAAAGGCACGAAGTGACTGGCTTACAAGGTTTCAAGAGGGAGTTTAGCTTAAGAGTATGGGGGGAAAGAAAGAGTCCCCGCTGAATAGCTGTCATCTTGTCTAGATGGGTCCGGTAAAGGAGATGGTATAAGATTTGTAAGATTCAATAGTGAATAACTGTTATCATGACTAATCGTGACTGCCACAATTGTAAAGGTAGAAGTTTTGTAACAAAATAAGGGGAGCAGTTAATCTTACAGTCCAGAAACAGAGGATCCTAGGACCATCAAGAGAGGAGCACACAAGCAGAGTGTGGGACCTTATCCAGAGAAGCAGCTCCAGAGATGGGGGCATGTAGGGGGGATTGGCTGAGGACTCTAGATTCATGGACTAAGAAGAGAAGGACTAAGAGCTGGTGGCCAGGAGAAGATTTGCCGAATGTGCCCTTTGGAGATGTAAATTATTATATATGCCTGAGTGGGTATTTTTGTTTGTGTTTTTTTAAAAAAGCTAAAGTGGATAGAGAAAAATACTGTTAACTGATGGTACATGGAGGGGATTATAATCAATGTAATGAAACAAGGTATATGATTTGTTGAATGTAAAACTGATGATATGCCCTGTAAATTTTCACTCAATCCACAATAAAAACCTTAAAAAACAAAACAAAACAAAAAAAACAGTTATGTACATTAATGGACAAAGCCTGAAAGACAATGCAAAACATAATAACAGCTGTTGTGCTAGTGGGAAAAGGGTGGTGGTGGTGATGTGACATCGAGCTGGTTCCGACTCATAGTGACCCTGTATAGGTTTTCTAAGGCTTCAAATCTTTACAGGATTAGAAAGCCTCATCTTTTTCCCACGAAGCAACTGGTAGATTTGAACTGCTGACCTTGTGGTAAGCAGTTCAACTCGTAATTCACTATGCTACCACGACGTATTGCATTAGGCAAATCTGCTGCACAAAACCTTTTTAAAGTGTTGAAGAGCAAAGATGCCAGCTTGAGGACTAAGGTGTGCCTGACCCAAGCCATGGTATTTCCAATAACCTCATATGCATGCGAGAGCTGGACAGTGAATAAGGAAGACCGTAGAAGAATTGATGCTTTTGAGTTATGGTTTTGGAGGAGAATATTGAAAGAACCAATAGATCTGTTTTGGAAGAAGAGCAGCCAGAGTGTTCCTTGGAGGCCAAGATTGCCAAACTTTGTCTCTTATACTTCGGACATATTGTCAGGAAGGACCAGTCGCTGGAGAAGTATATCATGTTTGGTAAGGTGGAGGGTCAGAGAAAAAAAGGAAGACCTCCAACGAGATGGATTGGCCATGTGGCAGCATCGATGGACTCAAGTGTGGCAACAGTAGTGAGGTTGGCTCAGGATCGGGCAGTGTTTCGTTCTGCTGTGCATAAGGTCGCTATGGGTCGGTACCGATTCGATGGCACCTAACAACAACAACAACAACCAGGGCTCCTACTGGCAAGTTAATCACAAAAGCCTAAAATTAAATACAAAAATTTAAAGCAGTTAATTTGCATGTTATTGTTGTCTTTAGTTGCCATACAGTCGATTCCAACTCACATCGATTCTATACACCAAGTGATCTTATACACTGTCCTATACTGTATCATCCTCACAATTGTTACATTTGAGCCCATTACTGCAGTCACTGTGTCAATCTTTCTCATTGAGGGTTTTCCTGTCCTCCAGAGACTGATCCATCCTGATAACATGTCCAATGTACATGAAACTAAGTCTTGCAATTCTGGCTTCTAAGGAGCATTCTGGCTGTATTTCTTCCAAGACAGATATTTGTTCTTCTGGAAGTCTATGGTATGTTTAGCATTCTTGTTTAATGTCAATTCTTGTTAAATTTATCAATTCTTCTGCGGTCTTCATTTTTCATTATCTAACTGTGCATGCATTACAATTAAAAATTAAAAATAGCATTAATTAAAAATTTTAAATACCACTGCTTGGGTCAGGCACACCTAAGTCCTCAAAGTGACATCTTTGCTTTTGAACATTTTTAAAGCAGTCTTCTGCAGCAAACTTGCCCATTAGATTTCTTGACTAATGCTTCCATGGGCATTGACTGTGGATCCAAACAAAATGAAATCCCTGAAGACTTAACCCTTTTTATCCATTTATCATGATGTTACTTATTAACCTAACTGTCAGGATTTCTGTTTTCTTTATGTTGAGGTGTAACCCATGATAAAGGCTGTAATCTTTGATCTTCCTCAGTTAATGTCTTTTTCATTTTCATTTTCAGAAAGCAAGGTTGCATCATCTATATAGTGTAAGCTGTTAATGAGTCTTCCTTAATCCTGATGCCACACTCTTCTTCATATAGTCCAGCTTCTTGGATTATTTGCTCAGCATACAGATTGAAAGGATGTAAGTCTGACACATACTTTTCCTAATTTTAAACCATAGAGCATCCTTTTGTTCTGTATGAAAGACTGCCTCTCTGTCTATGTACAGGTTCTGCATGAGCACATTTAACTGTTCTGGAATTCCCAGTCTCAATGTTATCCATAGTTTGTTAGGATCTGCATAGTAGAATGCCTTTGAATAGTCAATAAAATACAGGTAAACATCTCTCTGGTATTTTCTGCTTTCAGCCAAGATTCATCTGACATCAGTAGTTATATCTCTCATTTCAAGTTCTCCTCTTAATACAGCTTGGACTTCTGGAAGTTCCCTGTCAGTGCACCACTGCAACCACTTTTGAATTATCTTCAGCAAAAATTTACTTGCATGTGATATTAATGATATTATTTCCACATTCTATTGGATGACCTTTCTTTGTCATGGACATAAATATAGATCTCAGCTTGCTCTTCTTTTTAGGTTTTCTAACTCCCAGGCGTTTATACGTGTCATTAAAATACTTTGTCTTCTCAAACTGTCCTTGAAATCTGTTCAGCTCTTTGACTTCATCACATCTTCCTTGTTTAAAATTACCTTATTTTTTATTTTTATTTTTTTAACTTTTTATTATGAATTGGATAAAGGTTTACAAAGCAAGTCATCAATTTTATATTCAACAATTCATATACAGTATGTTTCATCTCTCTTATGTTTCCTGTTTCTATTCTTCCTTCTTTTCTAACCCTTCTGAAATTTGTCCTTGGGTAAAATTTGCCCTTTTTAAAAAAATCTCAAATGGCTGATTATTCTAAGGAGCGTGTACCTCACTGGTGTTATTGCTCCCCTTATAAATCTGTCTATTGTTTGCCTGAAAATTGAGCCAAGGGGGTGAGTTCAATTTCACATACTTAGGTAACTAAAGGCCATATAGTCTCAGGATTTCTACCAATCTCTATTCGATCAGTAAGCCTGCTTTCTGATTTTTATTTAATATTTTATCCCATTCTGTCCAGGATCTTCTAATGTGATCCCTTTCAGATCAGTTGGTAGTGGCTGCTGGACACCATCTAGTTCTGGTTTTAGGATAGTCTTCCATTCACGATAGCTACACTAAGTTTAAATAAAATCAAGTTTCAGAGTCTCTTCTCTTTTGTGTATGTGTGTGTTTCAAACCTCAGGTTCCAGCATTTTTTTTTTAACTTTTTATTGTGAACTGAGTAAAGTTTCACAGGGCAGATCATCAGTTTTACATTCAGTGAGTCATATACTTTGCTTCATTACAATGATAGCAATCCCCTCCATGTACCAACAGTTAACAGCATTTACCTCTATTCACCTTAACCACTGCATTCATTCTCCGAGTCTTCCGCTACCCCCTTTCTTCTGCTAACTTCCCTCTTGTATACTTCCCACCCTGTCACCTATGTTAACATGTTAACTAGCCCATGAATAATTTCCCTTCCCCCACTCCCCCCCATAACCATCACAGAGTGCTTCTTTTATTTAAAAAAAAAAAACAAAAAACTTTTAAAAAACAAACAAACACTGGTCTCATACAATGTTAGTTTTAGTCCTTTTGCAATTGACTAACTTCACTCAGCACAATGTCTTCCAGGATCAACCATGTTGTGAGGTGTTTCACAGATTCATCATTATTCTTCAACATTTTGTAGTAGTCCATTATGTGTATGTACCAAAGTTTGTTTAACCATTCTGTTGCGGACCGTGTAAGACTGGTCAGAGGTTCGAGGCCCTATAGGCCCGAGTGTAACAAATGAGGCCACTGGCAGTTAATGGCAAATTGCTTTCATCTTAATATTATTACATGTATTAATTTAATACACGGAGCTCTTGGTAATCCACAGATAAATGTGAT
>NW_006409059.1:142579-155282 GCF_000296735.1 Chrysochloris asiatica | reverse complement strand
GATGCTTGTAGTCCCAAGCCTGCCCACCAGTGATGTATCCACCCTGGCTTTGGGGTGCCTCATTGTCTCCCTTCTTCTGTTTGTCTGTGTATTCTTTCGCTATCCCTATCGCCGCTGGATCTCCCCTCCTCGTGAACCAAACACTCGTGAACAACACAACTATGTCGAGGCAAGACCCCGGCACCATTCTTCTTCTGCTGGGCATTTACGCTGTCTACATCTTTTTGATGTGTCTCTTGTAGACAGGACACTAAAGGAGCTTGTTTTATTCTCCATTCGGCTTTTTATGTCTCTTGACTGGTACATTTAATCTACCCACAGTCAATGTAATTATCAATAGGTATGAATTGATTGTCACTTTTCTGTATTTTTTTGTAGTGCTGTTGGATTCTTTGTTCCACATAATTTTCTATGCTAAGGTCATTTTGTTTGTGGGTTTTCTTGTCATTTTTAAATATGCAGCTCCAAACTGGGGTGGATGAGGGTGGGTGCTGGCTACAATTCTGGTCACCAGGGGAGCATGGGGGGGAAAAAAAAGAAATACCTGCATGAATCTGCTCTGCCAGGCCTCCCTCCACGGCCAAAGCTGCTCACAAGATGGTTGAGCCATGTCTGGCCAGCCGTTCACCATTCATTCTCCCTCTCTCACTGTCCCTGCTTGGCCTCTCCTCCCAGCAATCACTCCAGCAATCACTCCCAGCATCACACCTCTCTAACCTTTCTTCTGAAGTTCAGGGTACCAGAATTTTCATCTACATCTGTTTTATTTTGTGTCTCATATCTTTGTTGAAGATGGTTCATGCAGTTCCTTTGCCTAGTCTGTCATGTTGTCACAAGTCTCTTCTCTTTGAAATTCTTTGTCAGGATGGGGTATAAGCAAAGAATAAGGGTTAGATTTAGGATTATATCTAGGTCTAGGACTATAAGCTTAAATCTAACTCTTACTCTTTGTTCCTGGTGTGGCACTGTGGGTTAAGGGGCTGGACTGCAAAGCTGGTTACAATCGCAAGGTCTGAGGTTCAAGCTCACCAGCTGCTCCTCGGAAACCCTATACAGAGTTGCTATGGATTAGAACCGACTCAACGGCACCTGACAACGACAACAGGCTAAACCTAGGGCTTCATATACTGTTAGGGTTTCAGTTAGTACTAAAGTTAGTATTAGGGGTTGGGCTAGGACTAGGTCTAGTTAAATAGTTTGTTATTGTTGTTAAGTTCCATTCAGTCGGTTCCAACTCAAAGCAACCCTATATAGGGTTTCCAAGGAGCAGATGGTCTCTGTTGAACCACTGAACTTGTGATTAGCAATCTAGTGCTTATCCTACAGTGCCACACGTTAAGTTTATTTATGTTTATTTATTTAATCTTTTCTTGAAATCGAATTGATTTCCTCTTCATTTGGAAGTTCTGAAACTACACTGTATCTTCTTTTTGCTTTATGGGGTTTTCTTTTTTGTTGCAAACTGCTATCACTGGTTCCCTATTTTCAGTCTTCTAGGCTTGTTTTGGAGTCCTGATGTGATGCTGTGGGATAATGCACTGGACTGGGAGGTCGCTTTGAACTACAAGATCAGTGGTTCAAATTCACCAGCCACTCCTCAGAAACCCTACACAGGATCGCTATGAGTTGGAACCAACCCAACGGCACTTAACAACAAGGTTTGTTTTCCTTTTAATACTTCTATACCTAGCTCCTCGGAAACCCTATACATGGTCAACATGGGTCGGAACTGACATAACGGCACTTAACAACAAATACCTAGAGTGAGTACTGTGTGATACTGCCATGTATGTTAATTTCAGGCTGTTGTTTGCTGTTGTCGGTTCTTTGTCCAAAGGACTCCCTTTCGAATTTTTTCTAAGGTTGGTCTGTTTTTTTAAAAATTCTTTTAATTTGTGTTTATCTGGAAATGTCCTAATTTCATTGTCATATTTGAGGGACAATTTTGCTGGGAATTTTTTTTCTTTCATATTTTTATATATGTCTTGCCCGCCTGCTTTCTGCTGAGATATCAGAGCTTAGTCTTATTACTTCTCCTTTGTAGGTAATGAATCTTTTCCCCCAAGCTGTCCTCTGGATGCTTTCCTAATCTTTGGATTTTTAATGTTTATGATATATATTGGTGATTTTCTTTTGGGCCTATCCTGTTTTGGGTTCCTTCAACTCCTTGAATATCTTCTTATCTTTCATAATGTTAGGGATATTTTCTTCCCACAACTCTGTGTGTGGTCTTTTCCTGTTTTGGAATTCTGATCACACATAAATTATTTCTCTTGATGGTGTCCCAATATTTCTTAGGCTTTCTTCAGATTGCTTTGTTTTGTTTCTGATTGTTTCTCTGTTGTTGTTAAGTGCTATAGAGTCAGTTCCAACTAATAGCGACCCTGTATAGGATTTTCTGAGGAGCAGCTGGTGGGATTGAATTGCTGACCTTGTGGTTCACAGTCCAGTGCTGACCACACCCAGAGGTTTGTCTTCAAGCTCACTAATTCAGCCGCCCATTGATTCAGTTCTATTTCTATGCCCTTTCAATGGGCAAATCTCTTTCTGAAATCTTAATATTAATTTTCTGGATTTCTATTTGTTATTTAAGTATAGTTTCTAATTTTGCACTCATTTTGTCACTATGTTCTTGTAGTGTTTTCCTGAATTCTTCTAAAATGTTTTCTGCATTCTCATTTCATCTGCAGCTTTATCAATCTTTCTCTCAATCTATTGAAAGTACTCAAATACCATTCTTTCTAATTCTTTATCAGGTTGCTTTGATACTATTTCTGGTGTGGTACTTTAAGTTTACTTGATACAGCTTTTCTATCCAAAGTCTTAATTCCCACCAAATGACTGAGTGGAATTATGAAAATAGAATACACAGCACTCTAACATGCTAATGGTTTAGTTTTGCCATCCACTAGGTTTAAAAGGAGCCATCTCAGAAGCTCCCAGGACCATTAACAGAAAAATAGCATGAGTGGAGCATGAGATTCCTACCTAGAAAAGTGAAGAAAACAGAGGTTTGGCAGAGACGATGGCATGGGGAGATCAAGCAGCTGTATGCTTCCAGGACCATGAACCTAGTAAAATTGAGTGTCTACAGGCATCAAGTTGACTTGCAGAATGTGCCCTTTGGGCATTTATAGATTACGGGAGCTTTGTAAAGATTGCTTGAGCAAGACTGGGGCTGAAGGGCCACATGCCTGAGGGGAAAAAGACAAGAGCAAGGTCTACCTGAGGTGTGGCAGAAAAAGGTGTTTCTGATTGGAAAACTCCTGCATCCTGAGTTGTTTCTGATCCTGAATTGTTCCCCGTTCATTTCCCTAATAAACCCCATAATCTTGAGTATTGTTATGAGTTCTGTGTGACCACTGCAATGCATTATCGAATTCAGATGTGAAGCAGAAAGCTCTATGGGAGGGGTGGTTGGTGTCAGAATAGGTTAAAGAAGGTTGTAGGGTGGAGGTATGTTTGACCTTCACTTCATAGGAATCTGCCTTGGGCTGGTTTTGAGTTTGATTCTCCTTCCCTCTTGTGAAGCCAGAGGAAATCAGACATGGTCCTCACATGATTTTTGCATCTGGTATTAGATTTTTAATTTTTTTTTTTTTTTTTTAGCCACTCTGTCTTGCTTCTTTGTGTAAGCTAAAATTGTGTTTTCTCTGAGACATTATGGTATCATATTGAAGTCCTGGTGTGGCACTGTGGGTTAATGTACTGGACTGCAAGGTCAGTTTGAACCACAAGGTCAGCAATTCAAGCTCACCAGCCGCTCCTTGGAAACTCTATACAGGGTCACTAAAAGTCATAACCAACTCGATGGCACTTAACAACAAAAACAATCATTTATATTTAACTGATGATTGTATATGGTGTTTTCTTAAGCACTCACCACCTGTATCCTGGTGGTGTGATAGAGACCGGAAGTGTGTACACAGTTCTCTGTTCACTATGCTGCATGGTTTAGGAACTGTTTTCTGATGTTGATTACTAATTATCGTTGATCAAGTGGTACAGGAGTGGGTAGCACTGCTTATCCACTAGATGGAGCACATGAGGTATAGATGTGGCTGGCCATATAGGTACAATTCATGTACCTCCAGAATCAGAGGTGGTATGCCAAATGCCTGACCCCAAGCAGAATAATGACTGCACGGGGGCGGGGTGGGGGGCATTGACCACTGGGTGAGTAAGGGCAGGGGTTAGCCACACCCCTGACCACCAGGAGGATGCTGGGAGCAAGGGAGAATCACACACACACACCCCTCTCTCTCTGAAAACTTCCACCATATAGCCTGTGCCTTCAGGACACTGTGCTCAAGTACACACACACACACACACACACACACACACACACACACAGAGAGAGAGAGAGAGAGAGAAAATCACACCCAACCACCAAAGCTCAAAATGGTCCTGCAACAAACAGCAGGCCAGCAAACAGCCCACCTGTCTGCCTCCAGTCTTGCTGCTCCTGCTCTGCTTCCTTTCCAAGTTGGCACTCTAATCCACCTTTCCTGTGAAGTTCAGGGTTCCAGGGTTATCACCTGTATCTGTTTCAGTAGGTTTCCCTTGTCATTGTTGCAAACGGTATGCTCAGTACATCTGTCTACTCTACCATCTTACACTAGAATTTCTCAGAGTCTCTTCTGACATCCATTTTGGTCTTTTCTTTCTTTCCTGTCTTTTTAATTACTTCTTGATTTTTTTCATGCATAATGTCCTTGATATCATACCTTGTAACTTGTCTGTTCTTTGGTCTTTAGTGTTCACTGTACCAAATGTATTCTTGAGAAGGTCTTTAAATTTAGGTGCAACATACTCATGGACTTGTTTCAATTTTCCTCAGCTTCGACTTGAGCTTGCATATGAGCAACTGATGGTCTGTTCTGCAATTGGCCACTGGCCTTGTTCTGACTGATTAGCTTGAGCTTCTCCATTGTCTCTTTCCACAGATGTAGTTGATATGATTCCCAGGTATTCTACTCGGCAAAAACCACATGTGTTTTATTGTTGTTATGTGCCACTGAGTCAGTTCTGACTCATAGTGACCCTATGTACAACAGAACAAAACACCGCCTGTGCCTGTGCCATCCTCACAATACTAATTACGCTTTAGCCCATTGCTGCTGTCACAGTGTCAATCCATCTCATTGAGAATCTTTCTCACCATCCACTTTACCAAGCATAATGTCCTTCTCTAGGGACTGGTCCCTCCTAATAATATGTCTGAAGTATGAGAGATGAACTCTAACTATCCTGGCTTCTAAGGAACATTCTGGCTGTACCTCTTCCAACACAGACCCGTTTGTTCTTCTGGCAGTCCATGGTACTTTCAATATTCTCTAATGCCATAAACTCAAATATATCAATTCTTCTATGGTCTTCTCTATTCAATGTCCAGTTTTCACATGCTTTATGAGGCAATTGAAAAGAACACAGTTTGGGTCAGGTGCACTTTAGTTCTCAAAGCACTTTAGTTCTCAAAACTCCTGAACATTTTAAAGGGGTCATATGCAACAGATTTGTCTAGTGCAATATGTTATTTGATTTCTTGACTGCTGCTTCCATGAGTGTTGACTGTGGATCGAAACAAAATGAAGTCTTTAATCTTTCCTCCATTTAGCATGTTGTTATTTATTGGTCCAGTTGTGGGAATTTTGTCCACGTGTGTGTGTAGTTGAAAACAATATTTCCAACGAATAGGTCATTGGTCTTGCAAAATTCTATCATGCGATCTCTGGTGTGGCTTCTATCATCAACGCCATATTTTCCAACTACTGATCTTTCTTGTTCCCAATTTTCTCAATATTTGATCAATTTCAGACTACATTAGTTGGTGGTAAATCTTCAATTTCTTCATCTTTGGCATTAGATGATGCATAAATCCGAGTAATAGTAATATTCACTGGTCTTTTAGGTACATGGATATTATCCTGACACTCACAGTGTTGTACTTCAGGATAGTTCTTGATAATAAATGTGATGCTGTTTCTCTTCAATTTGGCACATCCAGCATAGCAAGCCATATGATTATCTGATTCAAAATGGCCAATACCAGTTTATTTCAGCTTTCAAGGATACTGATCATTATACATTCTATTTCATTTCTGATGACTTCCAATTTTCCTAGATTCATATTTTATACATTCCACATTACAATTATTAATGTATATTTGCAGTTGTTCCTTCTCATTTAAGGTTGCCATATCAGCATATAAAGGTGCCAAAAGCTTTACTCCATACATGTCATTAAGGTCGATTCTACTTTAAGGCAGATGCTACTCTCCCCCAGTCTTATTTTGAGTGCCTAGCAACCTGAGGAGCTACTCTTCTAGCACAATATCACATAATGTTCTGCTGCTATTCATTTAGGTTTTCACTGACCAAAAATGTTTAAAAGCAGACGGCCACATCTTTCTTACATGGAGAGGCTTACGGGTTTGAACTGCCAAACCTTCAGTCAGTAGCCAAATGCTTAACTACAGTGCCACTAGGGCTCATTAGAATCAGATTGTTGTTGTTGTTAAGTGCCATAGAGTCAGTTCTGACTCATAATGACCCTATATAGGGTTTCCAAGGAGCAGCTAGTGGGTTTGAACCACCAACCTTGTGGCTAGCAGTCCAGTGGTGATCCTACAGTACCACACCAGGTAAAAGTGGAGGAAAATAGTTTTGCATCTTAATTCTTGGGCGACATAAAACAAGTTACATTCTCAGAGCCTTAGTTTCCTCATCTTTATAACAACCTAATAGATAGGTTTAATAGCATCTATCTCTTAAGGTTGTTATAAAGTACCCAGTATTTCAATGTTAGTTCATGTATGTTTCCTTCCCACCCCCAACCCCCATAGCATTATTTTCTGCTACGTATTAAAGTTATACCAAATGCCTCATTCTTAAAAAATAGAATTTGGAAATTAAAACAAAACTGAAAGAATGAGAAAAAAAATCTGTTACATACAAAGAAACAACCCACATATTAGCATTAAGATTGTGGCATAATTATTTCTAGCTGTCTTTCTAAGTATTAAAAAATTATGTAGTTGAGATATTATGTGTATAATATGCAGATAGTATATATGTTGTTTTGTCCCACTTAAAAAAAAAAGATACACTTTCTGATTTGTCTTTCTATCTCATTGGAGTAATTATGACATTTATGCAAGTGTTCTGCCTCACTATTCAAAATAATCTATGGACCAATAACATTGGCGTCACCTGAAAGCTTGTTGAAAATGCAGAATCTATAAAATCAGAATCTCAATTTTATCAAGATCCTAAGGTGATTCATATGCTTAAAGGTTGAAAAGTTCTGCTCTAGATTACTGATCCTTTACTGGGTCTAAATTTTCCCTCATTAATCTCTTCATTCTCTACAGCCAGACAATTTCTCTTCCGTCAAAGTTAACAGTTTTCAGAGTGGAAAGATAATATACTGGGATGTATACAAGATAATATACTGGGATGTGGGAAAAAAATAATAGGTTTTTTTGTTTTTTGTTTTCCTATTTCTGTAGCTATTCTTTTATTCTGTGCATCATCTTTCTTCTTTTTAACAGCTTTATTGAGACATAATTTACATACCATAAAAATCACCCATTTAAATGAATGTCCCTGGTGTGGCAATGTAGGATAAGCACTCAACCACAAGGTCGGTTTGAATTACAGGGTTGGCGGTTCAAACTTACCTTGGGAACACTACATAGGGTCACCACTGAGTTGGAACTGACTCAACAGCACTTAACAACAATAAAATATTCACAAGGTTGTGTGGTTATTACTACAATCTAACTTCAGAATGTCTGTGTCTTACTAAAATGAAACCTCCTACCCATTATCAGGGCACTGTGTGTGTGGCACTGTGTGTTAATGTGTTTAACTGCAAGGTCGGTTTGAACCACAAGGTCAGTGGTTCAAGCTCAACAACCGCTCCTTGGAAACCCTATACAGACTTGCTAAGAGTTGGAACTGATTTGATGGCACTTAACAACAACAACAACCCAATAGCGGAGTCCTGGTGTGACACCATAGGATAAGCACTCAATTCCAAGGTCCATTTGTACTGCAAAATCAGCGTTCAAACTCAGCAGCTACCCCTTGGAAACCCCAAATAAGGTAATTATGAGTTGGAACCGAGTCGTCAGCAATTAACACCACCACCACCCATTCCCAGATCCCAGTTCTAGGAAATTATTAATCTGCTTTCTGTCTCTCTGGATTTATGTACTCTGGACATTTCATAAAAGTGGAACAATAAATTATGTGATCTTTTATAAGTGGATTCATTGACTCAGCATAATCTTCTCAAGATTTATCCATCTTGTAGTGCATAGCAGGCCATCATTCCTTTTTATGGCTGAATAATATTCCATTGCATAACCATACCATTTTATTTATTCATTTACCTGCTAATAGACATTTGGGTTGTTTCCACCTTTTAACTGTTATGAATAATGATGTCATAAATATTCTTTGTGTACACATATGTTTTCATTTCTCTTGGGTATTACTACTATTATAAAGGTCATATGCTAAGTTTTGAGAAAGCAAAGCAATAAAAAACTGTGGCTTTTGGGGAAAGTGTAATTTTTATTTCTTCTCTGGCTTTCCTTATCTCTGTCACTATTTCATTTTATTGATTTTTATATTTAACTTTTTACTGGTCTTCCTGCCTAGTTTCCTGCCTGCCTCTTATTCCCACTAGAAGCAAAATACTTTTTTCATCATGGCCCTCCAATAAGTTCACTGGCTTTTTTGTTACTCCAGAAGCCATAGTGGCTGAATCTAGGACCTTCTATATACTCTCGTATGCTACTATGTTCTCAGTCTGTAATATTTGGTACTGATTTCTGGTAGATATGCTTCATTCATTCTTATCAGTAATCCATCTCACAAAGTATGCCGCTTCCTACTTTTCTCTGATGGCTATAGTTCCTGTAACTCTCTTCATAACCAAGGCCCAAGGCAGCTTTGTCAATCTCTTAATAAATTCCATTGATACTGTTTTCGCCTCTAAATTGCTATGGTGAGAATAAACTAAATGTCTATATCAAAAGAGCTCTGGTGTCAAAGGTGCCACCTCAGAAAATTCTGCATTGCTTTAAATTTCCACTTCCTTATGTGCAAACTAAAAGAATAAATTAAAATGCTTTGTAATCTGTAAAGTGCCACATAAATGCAGTTGTTACACAGTTAAATCAAGCTTTTCTGGGGATCTAGATAGGGTAATTTTGAAAGAAAGGAAATGGCAATTAGGTTTCCTTCTTCTTCCTTCTTTGCTTAAAGAAGGGTTTAGAAAATTGCTGTGACTTAATCTCACCGAACCTCATTGTTTTCAAATCTGTATGTTGAGAACATCTGCCACAGTTTTTAGAATTATATGGCTTTAAATTGCATTAACATTCATGAAATAGAAAAGAATGTATTCAGCAAGGTAATATAGTGTGGAAAGAGAATGGAAAGTGAGCTCAGAAATCCTGGGACTGAGACCCAGATCTCACACATGGTAAAGCTTAGGCTCTTCAGTAAATTCCTTAGTGTTTATTCATATTTGGAATGATGAAAATGTATCTCATATATATTACAAAGTGGTGGTGGAATCAGCAGAGTTAATGTTGTTAAAATACTTGGTGAAACTTCAGATTTATTATTTCCCAGATTATCTGATTACACATATCTCTCAGAAGAATATTTGAGCATCTACTACATACTATCATATGTACTGTTGTACTAACATTGTTGTTAAGTGCCATCGAGTCGGATCCGACCCATAGCAACCCTATACAGGGTTTCCGACGAGCAACTGGTGAGCTTGAACTGCCGACCTTGCAGTTCAAATGGCTTTGGAGTCTGGCGCATTAACCCACAGTGCCACACTAACATTAGGCAATAAATAAAAGCAGAAGGGGAAAGCATGAGATAAAAATAATTAGCCTACACCTATGGAGGCAGTGGCTCAAAAGAGGGAACAAGTTCTTACTGTAAGAATCATTCCCACCCCCTCCACACACAGAGTAGACGGGGATGGGCAACTTAGACATTGGCTACCCAAAATGGGGGGGGGGTACTACAAAGGCAAGAAGTGACTGGCTTACAAGCTTTCAAGAGGGAACTTAGATCCAGAGGGCCTGGAGGAAGGTAGAATCTCCAGTGAGTAGTATTCAATCTGACTAGGCAGGGCTGATGCAATGAAATGCAGACAGGTCTCTTGTGATACAATAGTGAATAATTGTTATCAGGACTGACTGTGAGGGTTGGAAATGTAAGGGTGGACGTTTTATAGCAAGGAGGGGAGTGATTGACTTTTCAGTCTAGGAGCAGAGGTCCCTAGGACCATCAAGGGAGAAGAGCAGAGAGCAGGACCATACCCAGAGAAGCAGTGATGCCTGAAATGGAGCCAGAGATGATGATGTGGAGCTATGGAGCAGCTGGAGACTCTAGACCCAGAGAGGGAGAGCAACTGTGTGCTGAAGACCTGGAGGGCACGGGGGAAGGATTGCATGGAGGGGATTGTAACCATGGCAATGAGACGATGTATGATAGAATGAATGTAAAATTAATGTTCTCCCATGTAAACTGTCACATAATTCACAATAAATCATTTAAGAAAAAAAAAAAAAGATAAAAAAAACTTGTTAAAAGTAAAGAAATTTTGAGCTCCTCTAAAAAAAAAAAAAAAAAGGAAACCTCTGTTTTTTGTTTTATTTTAAATGGTTTTGCATCTAAAAAATTAAGATGTAAGGCATGTGTTTCCTTCTCTCGACTCCCTCCCCTTTTCCTCATAAGCACCCTGCTGTGATTCACTAAACAACACCACTCCTACCCCCATCCCCACAAAATGTCAAAATCACACAAGACTTTACCCAGAAACTGCTTACCAGTGACATTTGCAAAAACATTTATGCTCGTCTGTCAGACTTCTGGGCCAAACATGACCATCCTCCAAAATTGTAATAAAGCATGAATAAACCTTTCAATAATTTTTTTTTTTTTAAATAATAATAATTAGAAGATCCAAATTTCTGTAGTAGATGACATAAAATTCCAAGGGCTGGTTAGACAAATAATGTTTCATTTGCAGAAACTGACTGTGAGAGAGTATCTCCATTCCTACAAAATAGTATTTGGGGGAAAAAGAGAGACGATATATATTATTTGTCCCTAAATGACTAATAAAATTTACCCCCACGTATACATGTGTTCAAACACACATATGTACACACAGATATGCAAATGAAACAGCAAATGTTGCTGTTGTTGTTATGTGCCGTCAAGTCTGTTCTGACTCATAGCAACCCTGCATAAGGTTTTTAAAGAGCAGCTGGTGGGTTTGAACTGTTGGCCTTGTGATTTGCAGTCCAGTGCCGATCCTACAGTGCCACACCAGGAGTCCTGCAAATGTGGCAAATGTAAACAATAGATGAAACTGAACAAAGAGTATAAGAACTTTTTGTTGCAAACTTTCTGTAAAGTTTGAAAATATTTCTGGGTTTTTTTGTTTTGTTTTGTTTTGTTTTAACATAGTATCAAAATTTTATTGTTTTAATAACAAAATAATAGAAATTATTTTAGAAATAGATCACCTGGCCCTTTCTCTTCTTATTTCATTCCAGTTCAAAATGCTTGCATCTCTTAATAACCAACATTCTCCTAGATCACAGTTTGGCTCAACACAATCTTCTTTGTAGTTTCAGCTTTCTTCCAAAAAATTAGCTTAGTCTGCCCATCATATCCACTCTGCTTCCTGTCATAATATCACTTGCTTCCCTGGGCATATATAGAGAATCTTTAGCCTTCTTGTACTGTGTCACTTTGTGGTGAAGGTGCTTGGCACACTTCTTACAGAAACTCTGGAGGGTTCACCATGTTTGTGGGAGTGCTACCGGCATTAAAAAAGCTATTTCTGTTTTTGTTTGGGGGGGCTTGTTTTTTGTTTTTAATTAGAAGTTCTAATAATTGAACGGGACTTCTAGAATGGCAGAATAAGGAGCTTGGTACATCCTTTCCCCAGAAAAACAATTGGTGAAAATTATTTTTTTTTAATAATTTTGAAGTCTCTGAAAATTGTCCTAAGAGCATGAACAAATAGAGAAACATCCACTCAAGAAAATCTACTAAATCTCCTAGTAATAGTGAAAGTAGGTAGCATTTGAGCCATAACATGCTTCCTTAAACCCTAGCCCTGTTACAAAGGCTCAGCTCTGGGTGTTCTATTCCACACAATCCCAATAGAATATATATTGTTCTCAAGTGTGCAGAAATCCTATTCTAGAGGCCAAAACGCAAGCCCTGGCAAATTAAAAAGGATTGATGTTGTTGTTAAGTGCCATAGAGTTAGTGCTGGCTCATATAGACCCTGTATAGGGTTTTCAGGGAGCAGCTAGTGGGTTTGAACCACCAAACATGCGTTAAGCAATCCAGTACTTATCCCACAATGCCACACCAGGTCCTATACAAAGTATTTCTCTGACCACAAAAGAATTAGCAATCAATAACAAACGAGAACTTGGGAAATTCAGAAATAGCAGAAATTAAACAACATACTCCCCTAAATAAGAAGAAATCACATGGGAAGTTAGAAAACACTTTGAGATAAATTAAAAGGATGACAACATACTAAAATTTGTGGAATGCTGGTCAGAGGGAAAATTATAACTGTAATAGCTATATTGAAGAAAGAATAGGAGAGGAAAAAGAAGAAGAGAGGGAA
>NW_006409059.1:139311-142479 GCF_000296735.1 Chrysochloris asiatica | reverse complement strand
TGAAACCAAAGCAAGCTGAAGGAATGAAATAATAAAGACGAAAGAAAAAATTTTATTTGTACCCACAATTTATGGCTATGGAAGCAACAGTGAAGAAATCAAATGACACCCCCAGGGAAGCTCCCACTCTCCCAGTAGATTGAGCTGCATGGAAGTAAACGCCATGGTTTTGGGCCACATTAAAGGAGGAGTCCTGGTGTGGTGCTGTGGGTTAATGCATCAGACTACAAAGCCGTTTGAACTGCAAGGTTGGCAGTTCAAGCTCAGCAGCCGCTCCTTGGAAAAACCTATACTGGGTCGCTATGGGTCGGGATCGACTCGACGGCACTTAACAATAACAGAACTGCTTCCCAGATACAAAGTAAAGCAGGAGTTAAATACTTGCAGGTAGGTTGTCCATCTATGCCACAACTACATGTGAGGAGGAAGCCATGCAGCCAAAAAAGTTTTTTTAATTGAATAAGTTGTCCCCATGTCCAATGAGAAAGTGACAGGCTTACCTGGGTCACTATCTGTCAGAATTGACTCAATGGCACTAACAACAGCAACTATTGTAAAATAGACATTTAAGTGAGACAGAAAGGAATATTGGGAATGTGATTACAGAAAGCTTGTCAGTTGATTGGATTAGCTAAAAGGGGTACTAGAATTTGCCCAGGGAAATAGGCTTCTTGTTAAGCCTTTGTAAAGAGCCTTAGGATGAGCCTCATCCTAGAACCTTCTGAGGAGGACATTCCCACTTAAAAGGACGTGCAGACCAACTTGGAGTGGCTAGAGGAAGGTGGGGGGGGGCGGGGGGAGCAGTCTGTTTCTCTGTTACAGAAAGAAGTAAGCTGTTCACCTGGGAGCCATCAAACCAAGAAAATCAGCCTATCAGGATAAACCCCATTCCAAAACTGAAACTCAAAGGGAATACATGAGCAGGTTTGTAAGCTTGCTGGTGACCACCTTGGTATACTTGTGAGTGGAAGTGGGGGTGGAAAGCAACAATGAAGACATGGGCTGAGTTTGACCATGTTCCATAGACAACTTTGAGATGAGAGAGAACAAGAAGGGCTGGTTGGTCTGAAGTTTAGGAAGACATGGTAACTCCTGAGCCCATGGACACTGACCTAGCCACTGGGGGCTAGAACTGAGAGTGAAGCAGCCAGCTGATCAGAATTGGGGGGAGGTATGCAAGAACACTCAAACTTACAGATAGTACCCATTTCACCTACCTTGGGTAATTTTCTGATCAGAATTCACCTAGCAAAAATGGGAGAATAATTAATCTTTCATTCCAGGAACAGAGAACCCTAGGACCATGAAGAGGAAGAACCCTAGGACCATGAAGAGGAAGAACATGAGCAGAGCATGGGATTCTAATCAGAGAAGCAGCGACAGACGGAAGCAGAGGCAATGGCATAGAAAGATACCGCAGCTGAAGACTGTAGACCCATAGAATCAGAAAGGTTGTGTGTCAGCGGGAGGAGGCTGGCTTGCAAAATGTGCCCCTTGGTCATTTAAACGAATATATATTTTCTGTGTGTTTTGTGTATTTTTAAAAAAAGGAATAGAAGTAAATAATGTTAATCGATGGTACATGGAGGTAATGTAATTATTTCAATGAAACAAAATATGATTGGTTGAGTGAAAAACTGATGATCTTCCCTGTAAACTATCACTCAATTCATAATAAAATCTTTAAAAACAAAAAAAGGAAATTAGGAAAACAATACCATTTACAATAGCTATTCAAAAGAAGAAATACTTAGGAATAAATCTAACCAGAGAAACAAAAGACCTATACAAAGAAAACAACAAAACACTACTACAAGAAACCAAAAGAGACTTACAAACTGGAAAAATATACCATGCTCATGGACATGGTGTGGTGCTGCTGGATAAGCACTTGACCACAAGATTGATTTGAAACACAAGGTTGGCAGTTTAAACTCACCAGTGGCTCCTCAGAAATACTAAACAGGGTCACAATGAGTGAGAAACAACTCAACAGCAACAACAATGGACAGGAAGAGTTAACATTGTGAAAATGTCAACACTAGAAAAAGTAATCTATAGATACAACCCAATACCAATCCAGATTCCAACATCATTCTTTAGAGACAGAAAATCTGATCACTAACTTAATATGAAAAGGAAGAATCCTTGGATAAGCAAAGCATTACTTAAGAAGAAGAATAAAGTTGGAGGCCTGTTACTACCTAATCTCAAAATTTACTACACAATCACAGTGGTCAAAACATCCTGGTACTGGTACAACAAAAGATACATACATAATGAACAAATTTTGGAACCCAGTCCATCCACATATAGCCAGGTGATCTTTGACAAAGGGAAAACACACATAAAATGGGAAAGCAATAGTCTCTTTAACAAATGGCACTGATAAAACTGGAAATCCATTTGCAGAAGAAGCAACAAGACCCATGTCACACACCATATACAAAAACACACTCAATGTGAATTAACAACCTAAATGTAAAACATAGAATTATAAATATTATAAATGAAAAAATAGGGACAAACATTCTAATAGATGGCATAAATACACTATGAACAATACTACAAACACAAACAGTAGAAGACAAAATGATGATTGTTGTTGTTGTTATGTGCCATGGAGTCGGTTCCGGCTCTAGAGACCCTGTACAGGGCTTCCAAGGCTGTAAATCTTTATGGGAGCAGAAAGCCTCATCTTTCCATGTTTTATGATTGGAACTTCCTAAAACTCAGGCACTAAGTACAACAAAATATTTTGCCTAAAAAGTAAAAAGGAAGCCCACAGACTTAGAAAAAACGTTTTGCAATGACATATCAGACAAGGGACTAATCCCTAATATTTACAGAAAACTACAACACCTCCACAAGAAAAAGACAAACAAGTCAATCAAAAAATGGGCACAGGACATGAACAGACATGTCGCCAAGTAAAACATTCAGAAAGCCAAAATAAAAGAAAAATGTTCAGAATCATTAGCTATTTGTTGCTATTAAGTACCATCGAGTCGGTTCTCATAGTGAAGCTGTATAAGAGCAGCTGGTGGGTTTGAACCTCTGACCTTGCAGTCCAAGCCAACTTTTTGGTCCAATGCTTTATCCAACAGTACCACAGCAGAACTCTCTCTCTCTCTCTCTCTCTCTCTCTCTCTCTCTATATATATATAT
>NW_006409059.1:136689-138386 GCF_000296735.1 Chrysochloris asiatica | reverse complement strand
TATATATTTGGAGTCGGAGTCCTGGTGTGGAGTTGTGGATGGCAAAGTCGTTTGAACTGCAAGGTCAGTGGTTCAAGCTCACTAGCTGCTCCTATGAAACCCTATACAGGGTCGCTATGGGTTGGAATTGACTCAGTGGCACTTAACAACAACAAAACATATTTGGAGTCCAGGTGTGGCTCTGTGGGTTAATGCAACTGCAAAGTTGGTTTGACCAGCCACTCCTCAGAAATCTTATACAGGGTCACTATGTGTCGGAACCAACTTGATAGCACTTAACAACAACTATATATATATCCCCCACAAATATGAGTTTGAAAAAGCATGTTTGTACATGCTTTCCTACAAACACAACTATGAATATGGTGAAGCATGTTATCGTTGTTAACTGCCAGAGTCAGTTTCAGCCCATAGTGATCCTGGATTAGGTTTCCAAGGAGCAGCTGGTGGTTTTGAACCACCCACCTTTTGGTTCAAACCGACCTTTTGGTTCAGCACATTATCCTACAGTGCCATACCCTCACTCCGTGGTGGAGCATATAGTGGACAAAATGATGAAAACTTCTTAGATTTTATTAAACATCTTCAGACAATGAGTTTCTGAGCCTGGGAGTTCAGGACCATAATCTCAGGGGTCACCATGGTAAACTGGCATAGCATAGTCGACAAAGACAGTGTTGTACATCCTACTTTGATGAGTAGCACCTGGGTCTCAAAAGCTCATGAGCTACCATCTAAGGTGCAGCTACTGGTCTTTCCATGTCCAAAAGAAACAAGAGTGATGAGAATTGAAGAGGATTGGTATCAATTAGTCCAATGGAGTAATGGAACAAGCGAACATCAGTCTCCATGACTCTGAGATCAAGAGAACTAGATGATGTCCAGCAATCAGTACCAACTGCTCTGAAAGTCGTAACATTAGAGGGTCCCTGATAGAGTGACAGAATATTTGAAACAAAACTGAAACTTATTTGGAAAAAAAAAAAAAAAAAAATCTGGGCTTACTGGTCAGAAAGAGATTGGAGAAACCTGAGACTGTGGCCCTTAACTACCCTTCAGGTCTAGAAAGGAACTCACCCTTGTGACCCAACTTTCAGCCAAGCAGTAGATAGGTATATAGAGGGAACAGAAGCACTAGTAAGGTATGTTCACTATGAATGATGGATCGATCAATCATTCAAAATTAAAAGGACAAAGTTGAGAAGGTATGGAAAGGAGAGTGAAATGGAAATAGATGCCACAAGGAGGATGTGGGATAATTGTTGTTCCATGGAAGGGATTGCAATCACTGAGATGAAACAAAGTATAGTATTTGTTGAATGAAAAGTTGATGATCTTATCTGTAAACCTTCACTCAATACACAATAAAATAAAATTTTTAAAAAGTCAAAAATGAAAGTACAGATTGGGAAACAATCTTCAGAAATGACATATCTGATAAGGGTCGAATCTCTAAAATGTTATAGAAAATATTAACAACTCCACAAAAAGACAAAATGGGCAAAGGACATAACAGAGGACATTCTGTTAATTCATAAGGGACACTCAAGTAACCAAACAAACACATGAAAAATATTCTCAAGATCATTAGCATTAGAAAGACGCAAGTCAAAACTACAATGACCCAGTGAATGAGGCTTCCTGCAGAGTCTCTGCAATACATAAAACTATAGGTAGAAACCGGAACCACATCCAGA
>NW_006409059.1:135605-136122 GCF_000296735.1 Chrysochloris asiatica | reverse complement strand
GTGACCTGGACCGGATGACTGGATGATTGGAGCTCAGCCAAGAGAAGAAAGAAGAGGGGAGAAAAAAAAAAAAAAAGAGCAAGCTGATACAATCTGATGAACTTGACCTATGGAGGCAGCAACTCAAAAGAAGGAACAAATCCTCACAGCAAGAATCATTCCCACCCCCTCCACACACAGAGTGGACAGAGATGGACAACTTGGACATTGGATACTCAAATGGGGAGGGGTGGACTACAAAGGCAAGAAGTGAGTGGCTTACAAGCTTTCAAGGGGGAACCTAGTGCTAGGGAGCATGGAGGAAGGCAGAATCTCCAGTAGCTACTATTCAATCTGTCTGGGTGGAGCGGATGAAAGGAAATACAGATGGGTAACTCGCGATACTGTAGTGAATAATGCTTATCAGGATGGATTATGAGGGCTGGAAATGAAAAGGTAGACGTTTTGGAACAAGGAAGGGAGTGATTAATTCTACAGGCTAGGAGTGGAGCTATCTGGGACCATCAATGGAGAAGAG
>NW_006409059.1:108313-135159 GCF_000296735.1 Chrysochloris asiatica | reverse complement strand
AAAAAAAAAAAAAAAAAAGAACAGAAAACAACAAATGATGGTGAAGGTTTGAGGGAGACTGTAACCCTCATACACTGCTGGTGGGATTGTAAAATGGAACCACCACTTTGGAAAACAGTATAGTTCTTCCTCAAAAAAGCTAGACAGAAATATACCTTATGATCCAGCAATCCTACTCCTAGGTTACACCCAAGAGATCTAATAGCAGTGACCCAAATAGACATACACACCTATGTTTACTGCAGGATTACTCACAATAGC
Source organism: Chrysochloris asiatica (assembly GCF_000296735.1). Lineage (NCBI taxonomy): Eukaryota > Metazoa > Chordata > Mammalia > Afrosoricida > Chrysochloridae > Chrysochloris > Chrysochloris asiatica. The sequence goes on along the minus strand of NW_006409059.1, from coordinate 134,898 downwards.
AAAAAGATGGAAACTAACCACCCATCAACAGATGAATGGATAAATAAAATATGGTACATACACATAAAACAATATTAGCCATATAGAATAATGAGTTCTTGAAACTTAACATGGATTAATCTGGAGGACATGCTGAATGAAATGTCAATCACAGAAAGGCAAATATTGTATGATTGTACTTTTACAAGAAGACAAGAATAAATACATAGGCATTGGTGGTTACCAGGGTGTGGTGTAGTGAATATCTAATGTCACTTCTAGGCATAGTATGTAACTCCCACCAAACAATGTTTCTGTCCTGCTTGGTCTGGGTAAGAGAAGGTGGGAGAAGATACTGATAGAATGACATGATTCAGCTGTGAATGTTAGCAGAATTCACTGTAATTGTAAAAACTTGAAACTCTAGCATGGGTTTAAAATGAGCCAACTCAAAGGCAGGATGGGGGATCTCACCACCATCAAAGAAGAAAAGCCAGGAGGGGAACACATTCATTGGATCCTGACATCCCTGAGCATTTAACCTCCTCAACCTAGGGACAGAAATCTGTGACAATGGAGAAGTGGCAGAGGAGCAACAGCAGCAGAACCAAGAACCAGAGCATGAGACAGAGCACTGAACTTCCAAGTCCATGGAGATAGTACAGCTAAGTGACTTTGGGCAGGAAGCTTGTTTGCAAAGTGGGACATCTCCTCTCATGTAAGTTGGGAATCTAGGTTTGCTGACCCTTGGAGATAGAGCCAAGTACCTTCAGGCTGAGGTGAAGTGGTGTGTCCTATGAGCATTTAACAGCAGCTGACTGGAACAACTGTGCTATGACCATTTCTGACCCCAAATTGTAAACTATTAACTTCTCTAATAAACCCCATAACTCTGAGAATGGTGTCTGAATTCTGTGTGACCATTACAATAAATAATCGAACCCTGCTGAGTAAGAGGGTTGTGGGAGGAATGGTTGGTGCCTCATATTTTGAACAGGGTTGGAGGTAAAGAGGGAGGAAAAGCACTATTGAGATAGTAAGCACTTGTTATTTTTGGTGAATGGAAAGTTGGTAACGAATGTGGGTGCAATTCACAGAACTTGACCAAGGTAAACATCACTAGGATGTGCACATGAGAAAAAGATGTCTTTGGAAAAAGTTATGACAAATAAAATTTTGCATCACCAATGACAACCAACCAATATGTGTGTGGTTACATAAATATGTATATAAGCATATAAGAATGAGTATGAATATGTGGGCACATATCTGTGCACAGATAAAAGTATCTACAGGCATATGTCCACCACTTGACTGCTAGTTCATTGTGCTGTGATGCTGAAACAAGTTTCAGTGGACCTTCCAGACTAAGAACAGGAAGAGAAAGGGAGGCAGATTACGTCTGATGTTTAACCACTGAAAACCTTATGAATAGCAATAAAACATAGTCAGATATAATACCAGAAGATGAAAACACTATGAATCGCAACAGGAAATTGTCAGATATAGTGCCAGATGAGTCGCTCAGGTTGAAAGACTCTCGAAACAACTGTGGACGAGCTATCTCCACAAAGTAGAGTTAAAAATGAAACGGAAAGCATAAAGATTGATATCTTAGACACTAATGAGCTGAAATGGATGGTATTGGTCATTTTGAATCTGCCATTCATATGGCTAACTATCCTGGGAACAACAAATTGAAGAGGAATGGCATAGCATTCATCATCAAAATGAACATTTCAAGATCTATCTTGAAGTATCCTATGATAGGAAAATATCCATACGCTTACAACGAAGACCATTGTGGCATTGTGGGTTAATGCGCTGGACTGCAAAGTTGGTTTGAATCACAAGGTCAGCAGTTCAAGCTCACCAGCCACTCCTTGGACATCCTATGTAGGGTCGCTATGGGTCAGAACTGACTCAACAGCACGTAACAACAATTACTCAAATTTACACACCAGTCACTAAAGCCAGAGATGATGAAATTGAAGAATTCTACCAACTTCTATCAATCTGATAAAACATGCAAACAAAATGTATTTATAAATACTGGTAATTGGAAAGCAAAGTTTGGAAATAAAGAGGAAGGATAACATTGTGAAGATTGGATATTACAGGACACCTAACTGTGCTCATAAGAAAGAGCACAGTAGAGTAGAACAAGAAAGAGTCAGTAGAATAGAACAAGGGAATACTGAATGGTTTAAAATCGGGAAAAGTGTATGGCAAGGTTGTATTCTTTCACCATACTTATTCAATCTGTATGTTCAGCAAATAATCAGAAAAACTGGGTTATATGAAAAAGAATATTGCATAAGGACTGGAGGAAGACTCATTAACAACATGCAGTATGCAGATGATACAACCTTATTTGCTGAAAATGCAGAGGACCTTAAATGGAGAAATGATAAATTGGAGTCTTGGTGCACTGGACTATAAGGTTGGTTTGAATCACAAGATAGGCAGTTCAAACCAAGCAGCTGCTCTTCGGAAACCCTACACAGGGTCACTATAAGTTGGAACTGACTTGGTGGCACTTAACAACAAAATGGAGAAATGATCGAAGTTGTCAAAGACTTCATTTTACTTGGATCCACAATCAACACTCGTGGAAGTAGTAATCAAGACATCAAGCAATGTATTGCATTAGGCAAATCTGCTGTAGAACACCTCTTTAAAGTGTTCTAGAGCAAAGATGTCAGTTTGAGAACTAAGGTGCACCTGACCCAAACCTCATATGCATATACTACATTCTAAATGACCCCACTAGAAAACAGATGTCTATATAACAACTCTACCACTCACCTGTCAGTTTGTTGTACTGTGGTGGCTTGCATGTTGCTATGATTCTGGAACTGACAGAATTCCAGAATGACAACATTCCAGAATTCTTGAAATTGATGGGATACAAATTGAAATCTTTCAAGAAACTTTTGTGGCACACTCATCTATGCCAAGAAATTTGGAAGACAACTACCTGGCCAACTGACTGGAAGAGATCTGTATTTGTGCCCAGTCCAAACAGAGGTGACCCAACAGAATGTGGAAACCATGGGATATCATTGATATCCCATGCGACTAAAGTTTTATTGAAAATAATGCAAAAACGACTGCAGCCATACATTGACAGAGACCTTCCAGAAGTTCAGGCCAGATTCAGAAGAGGATGTGGAATGAGGGTATCATTGCTGATGTCAGATGGATCTTGGCTGAAAGCATAGGATACCAGAAAGATGTTTGCCTGTGCTTTATTAACTAAGCAAAGGCTTTCGATTCTGTGGATCATGACAAGCTATGGACAACATTGCAAGTAAGAGTATTCTGAAACACTTAATTGTGCTCATGAGGAACCTGTACATAGACCAAGAGGCAGTTGTTTGAACAGAACAAGTGAACACAGAATGGTTTAAAATTAGAAAGGGTGGCCAGCCAGGGTTGTATTCTTTCACTATACTTATTCAAACTGTATGCTGAGCAAATAATCCTAGAAGCTTGGATTATATGAAGAAAAACGTGGCATCAGGATTGGAGGAAATCAAATTCTCTTTTTCCAAATATGAGACCAGAAATAAGCATTAGTAAATTACAGAGTAACCTGAAAGAAAATTAATACAGCTTCACATCAAATCAAGAAAAGGGAAAACCATTTAGATTTTGTAAACATTTAAACAACAATGAAGATATAGACAAAATGCACAAACAAAATTACCTCATGACAGCAAAGTATATGTGTAACAAGCCAGCAGCACCACACACACACACACACAAAAAAAAAAAAACCACACACAGCATAATGACTTCCATCAACTCATACCTATAGATATTTACAATGAATGTCTATGGATTAAATGCACCAATCAAGAGTAGCAGAATGGATAAGAGAACAAACACAAAAATAGATTAAAACTCAAAGGCTGGAAAAATGTATCAATCTAATGGCAATCAAAATGTACAGGACTGGCAATATTAATTTGTGATAAAATAGACTTAAGACAAAATCCAACATAAGACATAAAGAAAGACATTGTCTCATGATTTAACGGTTAATTTAACATGGGGACATAACCATGATAAATATCTATGCTCCCAATGAAAGAGTCTCAAAATGCATAAATCGAACTCTAGAATTGAAGAAACCAACAGCTCCTCTAACAACGAAATAGGAAATTTCAATAAAGAACAGAGCAACTAGAAAGAAACTCAACAAAAACACAGAAGATCTAAAAAACACAATCAACCAATTTGACCTCAAAGATACAGAGCACTCAATCCAACAGCAGCACATTACACATTTAACATTTTCCAGAATAGACCATAGGCCACAAAGCAAGCCTCAATAAATTTAAATACACCAAAATACTACAAAGCATCTTTACAGATCACAATACTACAAAATTAGAAATCAACAATAGAAAGATCAAGATAAAAAAAATAAACATGGAAATTGAACAGCACCTTGGTTAAAAGCTATTAGGTAATAGAACAAAAAAAATGGTATAAATTTATTTCTTGAATCAAACAAAAATGAAAGTACAACATACCTAAAACTTTCAGACACAGCAAAAGTAGTGCTTAGAGGGAAATTTATGGCAATAATCACACAAATCCAAAGAGAAGAACCAAAATTAACACACTAAAACAACATCTCTAACAATTAGAAAAAAACAAAACAACAAAACAGCAAAGTAAGCCTATAATCACCAGAAAAAAGAAACATAATGATTAGAGCTTAAATAAATGAATTAGAAAAAATAAAAAATATAAAAGAATCAAGACTATAAGTTGGTTCTTTGAAAAGATTAATAAAATTGACAATTCACTGGCATATCCAATAAAATAAAAGGAGAAGATGCATATAGACTTAGGCTCTTCAACACAAAATGATGAGCAATAAGTGGTTACTATTGTCCTAGATATTTCTGTCCCTCTTCCTTTCTACATCAATTTTATGTTACCATATTGGCCACCTGCTACAAACTCTTCTTAAAACCTAAGCAACCTCTTCCCAGCTTTCAAACCACACATTTCACTAAGAAAAGTAACAAATGTAAGCTTTCGTGTTCCTTCCCTTTCCAATCTCAATATAACTTCGTCATTCTTGCTTTCATCCTTCTACCAAAGTCATTCTATTCTAACAAGAACCACTTCCTCTTGTCCCTCTACTATACCTGAACTCAAATGTTTACTTAAAAATATTTTTTAAACAAATTAATGTTTCTCACTATGGCACTGGAGTCCTGGTGTGGCACTGTGGGCTAATGTGTCCAACTGGAAAGCTGTTTGTTTGAACTGCAAGGTCGGTGGTTCAAGCTCACCAGCTGCTCCTTGGAAACGTTATACAGGGTCGCTATGGGTCAGAATCAACTCGATGGCACTTAACAACAACAACAACAACAACAACTATGACACGGTAGAGTGCTTAAAGATAAGCCACTTAACTACACAAGGTCAGTGGTTCAAACTCACCAGTCATGCCTTAGAAATCCTATACAGAGTTTCTGTGGGCTGGAAGTGATGCAAAGACACTTAACAACAACAACACAGACTTTACTTCTCAGGTCCTTCTGGAGTCAAATTCTGTGCACTCATTAAATCTGCACCATTTTTTACCACCATGTGCAGTACTGACCAGGGTCCTAAGGTAGAAAAAATGGTTTCTGCTCAACAACTAACCTAAAGGTTGGCTGTTTGAACCCATCCAGCAGTACCATGGAACAAAGGTCTGGTGATCTGCTTTGGTAATGATTGCAATCAAGAAAATACTATGGAACAGTAGTTTTAACACATGGTGCCAGGAGTTAGAATTGGCTTGACAGCAACAATTTTTGTTTTTGTTTTGTTGTTGTTTTTTTACAGCACTGATCTCAACATATCTGTTCCCTAATTGTCCAATGGATCTTGGCTGAAAGCAGAGACTTCCACTCGTGTGGATCATGACAAGCTATGGGCAACATTGTGAAGTATGAGTATTCCTGAACACTTAATTGTGCTCATGATGAATCTGTACATGGACCAAGAGGCAGTTGTTCGAACAGAACATGGGAACACTGAATGGTTTAAAATAAGAAAGGTGTGCAACAGGGTTGTATTCTTTCACCATACTTATTCAACCTGTATGCTGAGCAAATAATCCAAGAAGCTGGGTTTTATGAAGAAAAACGTGGCATCAGGATTGGAGGAAGATTTACTAACAACCTGCATTATGCAGATGATACAACCTGGCTTGCTGAAAGTGAAGAGGACTTAAAACACTTACAGGACTTCATTCTTCTTGGATCAACTGTCAACACTCATGGAAGCAGCAGTCAAGAAATCAAATGATGTATTGCATTAAGCAATCTGCTGCACAAGACCTTTTTAAAGTGTTGAAGAGGAAAGATGTCAGCTTGAGGACTAAGGTGCGCCTGACCCAAGCCATGGTATTTTCAGTAACCTCAAATGCATGTGAAAGCTGGACAGTGAATAAGGAAGACCCTAGAAGAATTGATGCCTTTGAGTTATGGTGTTGGAGGAGAATATTGAAAGTGCCATGGGCTGCCAAAAGAACACACAGATCTGTGTTGGAAGTACAGCCAGAGTGCTCCTTGGAGGTCATGATGGCCAAACTTTGTCTCTCATACTTCGGACATATTGTCAGGAGGGACCAGTCACTGGAAAGGATATCATATTTGGTAAGGTGGAGGGTCAGAGAAAAAGAGGAAGACCCCCAGCAAGATGGATTGGCAAAGTGGCAGCATCAATGGGCTCAAGCGTGGCAACAATTGTGAGGTTGGCCCAGGACCAGGCAGCGTTTCGTTCTGCTGTGCATAAGGTCGCTATGAGTCGGTAACAACAACAACAACAACATCATTCTAATACTATGTTTTAAGCTCATAATACTGCCTCTAGGTTAAGATGGCACCATATCAACTTTGTTAGCAGTACTATTCCTGGCCTGAGCCAAGAAGAGGTGGGGTAACAAGGCCTTTATTCTCAAGGTTGGAAATATTGAACTGTACCATATGTTAAGTTAAGTAGGCCAAATTCTTACTTGAGAGAATGTCAACGTGAAAATGATATTTAAAGTTTAGTGGACTAAAGACTACCAGGATCAAGGCTCTAGTCTGACAAAGTCAGATTTATTCACTTAATAAATAGATGCTGTCCATTAAGGGGGAGGAGGAAAACATCTTCTAGGCCCCTGCAGTAAGATTCTGAGGAGGGCCTAAGAAAATCAGAGATCATTTCTAGGTTGATTATTTTTGAGGCAGGATTATGAAAAGCAGAGATAAACTAGGGATTGGGTACCATCATGAGGTAAGGGCAGCTCAGCAATCGGGAATCCTCAGTAACAAACAGAAATAGTAAAGTGGGCCTGGTAATATCACTAACAAGAAAGCAATAGTCATGGAAAGAGGGTGTCTTTATGGTATGTCACAGCTGCTGAATGACCTTGGGACAAACAATGTATACATGAGGATCACCTGTGGAGCCCCATCAAGAACTTTCTGTGGTGGGACATTACCACTTGAAAGGACATGCAGACCAGCCTGGAGTCCCTAGAGGAATAGAAGGTACTTGAAAGAAAGACCAGCAGGAAAAATCCAAAACAAAAATGGCAGTCTGATTAGTTACTACAAGAACAAGCAAGTAGTTTTCAAGGGAGTCATCAAGGTAAGCAATCAAGTCCCTTCAGGACAAACCTCCCCCCTCCAAGAATCAAACTCAAAGGGAACACATGAGCAGGCATGTAAGCTTGCTGCTGACCACTTTGGTCTATTGGTGAGTGGAAGAGGGGGAAAGGCAGCAATGAAGATATGGGCTGAGTTCGACCACGTTCCATAGACTCCCCTAGACCTGGACAAGAGAGAGAAAAGGAAGGGCTGCTTAGTCCCAAGTGTGGTGTGACCTGAGAACTCAGCCCAGGGACAAGGACCTAGCCACAGAGGGCTACAGCTGAGAGCGAAGCATACAGCTGATATGACACATAACAACGCCCAAACTTGCAGATAGTACCCATTGGACCTAGCTTCGATAGCTTGATGATCAGAACTTGAATAGAGGAAGATAAAGAAATTTGATAAAGGAAACAAGTGTAAATTGCTACAATTTGATGAACTTGACCTATACTTATGGATGTAGTAGCTCAAAGTATCAACCAAGAGGGAAGGAGTCTTCACATCAAGAATCAAACACATCCCCTCTGTACACAAGGTTGATAGGGAAGGGCAAGTTAAATATTGGCTACTTAATGAGGGGGGAATATAAAGGCACAAAGTGGCTGGCTTACGAGTTTTCAAGAGGAAGTTTAGTTTCAAAGTGCGGGGGAAGATAGAGTCCCCACTGAATAGTTTTCATCTTGTCTACATGGGTCTGGTGAAAGGAAACGGGGATAAGATTCTTATGATTCAATAGTGAGTAGTTGTTATCATGACTAATTGTGATTGTGACAACTGTAAAGGTAGAAGTTTTGTAACATAAAGGGGGGAATAGCGTAGTGGTTACGAATCTGGCTGTGAACCGCAAGGTCAGCAGTTCGAAACTACCAGCTGTTCCGCAGGAGAAAGATGAGATGTTCTGTTCCCATAAAGATTTACAGCCTCGGAAACCCTGTACAGGGTCGCTATGAGTCGGAACCAACTCCACGGCACACAGTCAGCCAGCCAGCCAGTTAATCTTACATTCCAGGAACAGAGGACCCTAGGACCATCAAGGGAGGAGATCATGAGCAGAATGTGGGACACTATCCAGAGAAGTATCAACACTAGAGATGGATGCAAAGATGATGGCATTGAGAGCTGAGGATGCTAGACTCATGGAAAGAGAAAGGCTGTGTGCCAGTGGCCAAGAAGTAGGCTTGCAGAATGTGCCCTTGGGTTATTTAAATTATTATATTCCTGAGTGTTTTGTGTACATCAAAAAAAAGAAAGAAAGAAAACAGAGGGAATAGAAGTAAATACTGTTGAATGGTAATGCATGGAAGGATTGCAATCATTGCAATGATACGAAATATGATAGGATGAGTGTAAAACTGATGTTCTCCCCTGTAAACTATCACTCAATGCACAATAAAAGCTTTAGAAAATCAATTTAAAGGGTTGTGGGTTTTTTTTTAAATGTACATTAAAATCAAAAGGAAACAAACAAGTGAGATGGCATTTGGTACAAGATCACAGAAGGTAATAGTGTAGTAGATAAGGTTGCTTTGAATCTAAACTGGTTTCCTGTGTTATTACCAGGGTTCAACTCTGTCTACTTTGTACTTGCCATGTGATCTTGTCAAGATATTTACCCCCTCTGAATCTTAACTGGATCATCTGTAAAACAGGTATTAGAATACTAACTTCATTAAGCTGTTATGAAGATCAAAATTCATACTGCATTTAAATATCTAGTATAGTGTGTGGTACAGAGAAGGCACCCAAAACGTGGTCACTATCTTCACCATCATCATTGTCACCTTATTTTTCAGTAAAAAGTTAGTACTTTCTTATAGAATTCAACAAACCCTAAAGTGGGAATGTAGTAAATAAAATTGGTTGAGAGTAAAAGCAAAGAGAAAGAACTGATGCTGTTACTGGATCACACTATGATTTTTTGCTAGCACAGAAGAAAGGTATAGTATTTCCCTCAGCCACACACACACACATATACACACACACATACCCTTTTCTTCTCTAAGCATGTATGGGTAACTCTGTGCATGTGCATACACACACATCTTCCTTTTCTGTTTTCAGTGTCACAAAGTCACCACTGACATGTGGGAGTTCAGTTTTTAGTATAGGGTACTGAAGAAATTTTCATGAGTTAAAGGCTGAAAGATGAACTCATGAGTTAAAGGCTGAAAGATGATCCTTTAAAGAAATTTTGAGCTAAGTAGCAAGAAAAAGATATTTCGTGAGTCCTTGGGATAGTAGTGTTAAAAAAAAAAAAAAAAAGATTTGGAGGGAGGAGGTGAAAGGTATTCTAGAATATGTTTGCAGGTAGACAAAAATGCTCTTTGAGAATAGTATTAAAGATACAAGAAGGGCGTGATGATTAATGGAACAGAATATCTTAGAGGAAGCATCAGGGGATAAAGTAAAAAGACAAGGTTAGTCATGAAATGATTGTTTTTAAAATGAAGAAAAGTTTGTTGCTGTTGTTGTTGTGAAGTGCTGTTGAGTCGATTCCGACTCATGGCAACTTTGTATAGGGTTTCCCAGGAATGACTTGTGAATTTGAACTACACCTTGCGGTTCATAAGAACCTTGTGGTCCAGTGCATTATCCCACAGTGCAATAAATAGTTACAAGAAAAGAGTTTGTGATTAATGGATTTCTAGTATTTGAGGGAAGTATGTAACTAGATTATCTGCTAAGGAAAATCAGAGTTGGGGATGGCAAGGGCTAAATTAAGAGAGCAGAAAGGCATGTTAAGGAAATGGAACAGTTGCTGTGGGAAACTGGAAAAGGAACCAAGTAGGAATGTGTAAAAATGGATTAATGAGCAGCCATTGAGTACCCAGCTGTGGTTAGAAATCACAGTTTGGTCATGGATATAATCAGCATGGTGGAGCAATTTTCCCAGCATTACTAGGCAGCCTGGGAACAGGCTAGGAAAAAACAGATGCCAAAGTTCATCCAGGTTTGGGGATTGGCAGGGCAGGTGCAGTAGAATGAGAGGGACAAGAGAGAATTACGGATACTGGTGGGAATTAATATCAAATGGCTGGTGGGGTGGGGTGGAGTGGGGTAGGGGTGGGAAATGGTTGACTGGGTATGAAAGAAGAAATAGCACAAGTGGGATGAACATTGGCGGGGGGGAGGGAGGGACTAGATGTGTTGAATAGTATACTGGGACTGGCACAGTATCATTGACAAGAAAGCAGGATTCACAGAAAACGTGTCTTTATGGTATGTCACAGCTGCTGCATGACCCTGGTAGAAACAATGTGTACATCAAAATCACCTGGGGATCTTGTTAAAGTATAGATTGATTCAGTACATCTGGATGGAAATGCAAATTCTCAGTGTGTGGTGAAACCAGACTGAACCAATTAAAAGCCCTAATCAAGACCTTCTGAGAAGGCATTTGGCATTCGATGAAAGTAAAGAAATAGGGCAAATAGCGGTGAAGGTTAAGGAAATAGGGCAAATAGAAGGCTAAAGATTGCAGTAAAAAAGCTGAATTTCTGAGTCTGAATTATGAGAAATAGTACAGTTACAGATGGTGACGAGGCCCAAATTAAAGCCACATAAAGAGATTTCTGAACGGCGGTTCAAGCTCACCAGCCATTCCTTGGATACCCTATACAGGGTCGCTACGGGTCTGAACCAACTCAACGACACTTAACAACAAAGAGGTTGCTGGAGCAGAATGAAAATGAGGTCACGTTAATGGAGGTCAAGGAAATGTTCTGCTCTGGCATTTGATGAAGTATCAGTGTGGCACACCCCAAAGGATGTGAAGAAGTAATTGGTTAATGCCAATGAACTTTTCCCTTATTCTTTGATGTGTATACCTAATGGTATAAGTATAAGGGAAAAGAACAGTTGTTAAACACCATTTGGCACTGCAAACTAGAAAAATGCTAGCTTTGAGATAGAGGAATTATAAAGAGAAGCTTCTATTTAGGGAGGTAGTGAAGAAAACAGTGTCTTCAAAAGTAAGAGTCCCAGAAAATGGTTGAAAATATATGAGTCTCTCTTGACCAAAGAACAGGCGTTCTGAAGGGTACAGGGGATTGGAGAAAGGGCTATCAGTGGGTAACAATATAACGATGAAATGGGAAGGGCTGTACTGAATTTGTTTTTGTTGTCATTGTTGTTTACCATCTATTAGATTCCGACTTACAGTAGCCTCTTATGTGCAGAGTAGAATTGCTCCATAGCATTTTCAAGGTTGTGACCTTTCACAAACAGATCCCCAGGTCTGTCTTTCGAGGTACCTCTGAGTGGATTTGAACTGCCAACCTCTCAGAATTGAACTGTTTGCGTTACCCAGGGACTTCGGGGTGAATTTATAAGAGGAAACTTCATCCTTTAGGATGCTGAAGAAGCAATAAGAGGAGCTGCAACTCTGTAACTTTAACCAAGAAAGAAGAACTAATTGATAAAAATGAAAAAAAAAAACTTTAGGAAATATGCCTTTGTCATTTTAAGTACTGTGGAGTAATGATTAAATGGGGAAAATTCTATAAAACATTCCCCCTAGATATTGGGAATGATAATTTCTACAAGAGAATACAGTGACTCTTAGGTGTGCTATTGTTCCAAAAGAAAAAAAAAATCCCATAATATTATCAGTCCCCCATTACCTTGAAGAAAAGAGGAAATAACTAAAGAAAACTGTAGCTACACAGGAAACTTCCTCAGAGGCTACAGGAACTAATGTAGCTGTAGCAAATTTAGGTTTTCAAAACGTAAGCTCATCTACCCAAAGTAGAAAAACAAAGCAAATGAGAAACCAAGAATACAAGCAGAATGAGTCGATTCTAATTTTTATTCCATCTTAAAAGATAAGGATGATTTTCAAACTGCACATGGTAGCTAGCATAAATATGACTGAAAAGTCATCAAAGTCTAACAGATGCCAAAATAGAATATCAAACAATTTAAAATTAATTGGGGTCTATGTTGCAAAACCAAAGACAAGGAAAGAATCCCAAGAACAGTTCAGGAAAAATGAAGTTACCTATAAAGGAAAACCAATAAAATTAAACTCTTATTTCTCAGCAGAAACCATGCAAGCAAGAATGAAACTGTATAACGTATACAAAACTCTGAAAGAAAACAAAATTGCCAAACAAGAATCACATACCCAGCAAAGCTGTCCCTCAAATGCAAAATTAGGACAGAAATTAAAGGAATTTGCAATCATGCCAACTTTATAAAAAAATACTAAAGGGTGTTCTTTGGACTGAGAACCAACAGCAGAAAACAACATGAGATTATCATACATGACAGCACCACCTAGAACTCATTCCAGATACAGAAGTATTTAAAGTAAAGCAAACCTACAAGACTGAAAATAAGGAACCAGAAATATCACTGTATAATGAAGTCAACTACAAAGCAAAAAGAGGGAATAGTGTAGATACAGAATTTCCAAACAGCAAGAAAGTCAAGTAGATAAGTAGATTTCAAGATAAAATAGACTGTTTTAAGCAGGGAAAAATTAATAAATTAATTTACAGGGTAACCACACACACACACACAAAATTCACCTGCACATCACAATTAAAAAAAAAAAAAAAGATAGGTAAACATTAACACAGCAGAAATGAAAAGAAAACCCAAAAGCCAAATGAATTCAGCATCGAAAATTATGTGGAACAAAGAAACCAGAAGTACCACAAGATTGACAGCAATCAATTCATACCTATTGATAATTACAATGAATGTAAAGGGATTAAATGCACCAATCAAGAAACACAGAGAGTAGAATGGATAAGAAAACAAGATCCTTCAATATGCTGTTTACAAGAGACATATTAAAAAGATGGAGACAGCCTAAATGCCCATCTAACAGAAGAATGGTTAAACAAACCTTGGTACATACACACAATGGAATACTATGCAACACTGAAGAATAACATTGACTCTGCAAAACACCTCATAATGTGGATGAACCTGGAAGACATTATGCTAAGTGAAATTAGTCAATCAAAAAAGAACAAAAGACAAGTGTTGTATGAGTTCAATATTGTAAAAAAGTTAAGAAAAAGTTTTCTTCATAAAAGAGACAATCTATGATGGATAGGGGGGTGGGGGAGAAAAAATTATTCACGGGCTAAAGGGTAGACACATGTTAACACTGGTGATGGGACAGGTAAGCAGAGGAAAGATGAAGGTATAGGGAGACACAGGCAAGAATACAATAGTTAACTGTTGGTACATGGAGGGGGTTGCAATCATTGTAATAAAGCAAAGTATATGATTTTTTTAAATGTAAATCTGATTATATAGTCTGTAAACCTTCACTCAATTCACAATAAAAAGTTTTTTTAAAAAACAAAGAAAATAACCAAAAATAAAAACAAAAACCAAAGTGTAGGTATTTGTTGCCAGAGATAAAACTTTAGCTTTCAAGTGAAAATTAGAATTCTGTAACACTTGTATCTGCTACAATGGGCTTGTCAGTTTCTCAACATTTAAAGGCTTTTCTATAAGATTGGTGGTGATATTAATTAGTGTGATTTTTTGGATATTGTATAGTGAAATATGAACAATTGGAAGATCTACATATCTCAGTGAAACAATAGCTTCCAAATTACTAATGTATGATGTTACAAAATTAGGAATGAGTACAAGATTATTTGAAATTAAAATAGTAATAATAATAATAATAATAATGGGTCTGTGGGCCCAGATAAAGGATATTCTATGTAACTGAGATAATCTATGATTATACTACTGGTAAAAAATCCTAAATGACTGGGAAGATGAAGTTTGACGATTAACAATTCAATTTTCAAAAGACAGAACATTTCTGAAACAGTTAAAAAATCAAAGATTGTTCATCTTGATGGGGAAAAAAATTCTATAATGGATTATTAAACTGATGATTGTCAGCCATGATCAGATCATAGAAATTGCAGATCAAGGTGATGACAGTGTTTGTGTTTCAATAAATCAATAAAGCCATTTTCCCTCTATGGAATGCATTTACATAAGACAGTGAAATGTGCTTTGGATTATTATACACATACACATAAATCAACACATGGATTAATTTATGATTGACAGCATTCTTTTTGAGTAGGGCTATGCATATGTGTAGTTCTATGTTAGGTGCCATAAAGTCAGTTTCGACTCATAGCGATCCTGTATAGGGTTTCCAAGGCTATAAATCTTTGTGAAAACAGAAAGCCTCAACTTTCTGCTTGGGAGCAGAAGGTGGGTTTAAACCATTGACCTTGTGGTTCATAGTCCAGTACTTATCTTACAGAGCCACTGAACTCCCAATGGAATACTACTCAGCAATAAAAAGAAACTATTGATAAATGCTACAACATGGATCAATCTCAAGGAAAGTATGCTGATGACAAAAAATTCTGGGAGTATTGTGGTGATGGTAAAGCATCTTGATAATGGTGGTGGTTACATGAAGTTATACATAAAATTGCATAGAACTCGACTCGATGGCACATAACAACAACAACAACCCATATAAATGGGGTCCTAGTATGGCGCTGTGGGTTAATGCACCAGACCAAGCTTATCAGTTGCTCTTCAGAAACCCTGTATAGAGTCACTATGGGTTGGATCCGACTCAATGGCACTTAACAACAACAACAACACATACAAATAAGGAGCTCTGGTAGCATAGTGGTTACGAATCAGGCTGCTAATCTCAAGGGTGGAAGTTCAAAACTACCAGCCATTCCACAGGAGAAAGATGAGGCGTTCTGCTCCTGTAAAGACTTACAACCTTGGAAACCCTATGCAGGGTCACTATGAGTTGGAACCAACTCCAGAGTACTCAATAACAACAACACATACAAATACAATCTAAATTAAGTTCTAGGAATCAAACCAATGTCAATTTCTTGATTTTACGGTACTATAATTGTGTCAGGAGTACGGTGGCTCCATATGATAAGCACTGGACTGTGAATCATAAGGTCCATGGTTCGAACCCACCAGCTCTTCCACAGGAGAAAGATGAGACTTTCTGTTCCTGCAAAGATTTAATGCCTTGGAAACCCTATTCAGAGCTGCGATGATTTGGAACTGACTCAATGACACTTAACAACAACACAGCTGTGTAAGACTTTAACATTGAGGAGTCTAAGGAAAGATTGTACAGCACTTATCTGCACATTTCTTTGAAGCATCCTCCGAATTGATAGCTACGTCAAAATAAAAAGGCTCTTTTCATTTGGAAAAAAAAATGTTAACTAATAAATACATATCAACCTCATTAGAGGTGATCTAACAGCATGCCTCATGGTTCTGTACTTGACACTGCTTACTGGGGAAGACAGAGAAAGCATATTTATGAGTAACATAAAATATGAGAACACAGCCAATTTGCTTTCAAATATAACTAGAATCCAAAAGCATCAACCAGCTGTGCTAGGAACTGAAACAATGAGCCCATCATCGTATTCCCAGCGTGCAGCACAATGGCTGGAACATAGTAAAGGGCTCCAAAAATATTTGGTGAACAAACAAGTGAACTCAAACTAAAAAATTTTCTAATAGACCTAAAGGGAGTTAATCTTTATCCAAAAGGATGATAACATTTCCTTGAACTGACACAATAGTCCACTTCATTAACAAAGTATGTATTTTTTAAGGGAGGGCAGAGGTAAATACTGTATTATCACTGTGCTCTACACTAGTCTGCCTGTGCATATAGGATGAAGTTAAATTCTGGATGCCATGTTTTAAAGGATACATGAATAAACTACAGTATATCCCAAGTGGAGTCCCTGAGTGGCATAAATGGTAAACTTGCTTAGCTATTAACCAAAAGCCTGGTGCTGTGAATTCAGCCAGAAGCACCTCAGAAGAAAAGACTGGTGATCTATGTTCAAAAAACCCTATGAAGCACCATTTAACTGACACACATAGGCTCACCATGATTCAAAGGGGTGGAAACGCAACAGTAACTGGTTTTACATCCACATAAGGCAATTAAGATGCTTAAGTATCTAGAAATCTTGTTAGGTGAAAAACAGTAGGAGGGACCAAAGATGTTTAGCCTAGAAAAGAGAACACATGGAAGGTAGAAAACGAGAGGTGAGGTAATGCTTTCAATACAAACCACTATGTAATGATAATACTAAAAACTTCATTGTGGGTAATATGGTGCTTTGCAGTCTCATACTTATGTCCTTACCTGTCCAACATCTGAGTAGCTATAATGTTTAGAATTTACAAAGAGACAGGTTTCAGCTCAATGTAAGGAAGGCTTTTACAAACATTTCAATGTACATAACAATGTAAAAACAACACAAATGTGCTAGTAGACATAAGTACCACACATTTATTATCTGATATAATCATCGAAGCAGCCCTGTGAGGTGGGCATTATTATCACCTTTACAAATCTCAAGCACAGAGCAGTTAAATAATCTGCCCAAAGCCATAACCACAGCTAGTCAAGTATCAGAGATAAAATTCTGCAGTCTCACTCCAGAACCAATACATGCAGAGTAATCAGAATGATCACTGGATAAGGCAACTGAAGGGAGGAGGGGACTGCTAACGTGAATCAGAGGCTGGAATAGATCAAATGTAAAACAATAGGATTCTAGGAGTCTTGGAGTTTGTAGTACTGTGGTGGCTTGTGAGTTGCTGTGATTCTGAAAGCTATGCCACTGGTATTTTAAATACCAGCAGGATCACCCATGGTGGACAGTGTTCAGATGAGCTTCCAGACAAAGACAGACTAGGAAGAAAGAGTAACATACTACTTCCAAATATTTAGTCACTAAAAACCTTATGAATAGCAGAGAAACACTGTCAGATATAGTGCCAGAAAATGAGCCCCTCATGTTGCAAGGCGCTCAAAATGCAACTGGGGAAGAGGTGCCTCCTCAAAGTAGAGTTGACCATGATGACACAAATGGAGTAAAGCCAATGGGAGAAAAGCCCGCGGGACCTTCGTTTGCTGATGGGCACAACTCAAAATGAACATATAAACATCAATATCTTAGGCATTAGTGAGCTGAAATGGACTGGTATTGGCCATTCTGAATCTGACAACTGCATGGTTAACTATGCCGGGAATGAAAAGCGAAGAGGAATGGTGTTTCATTCATTGTCAAAAAGAACATATCCAGATCAGTCAAGAGGTACAATGCTGTAAGTGATAGGATAATATCCATGCGCCTATAGGGAAGCCCAGTTAATACCACTATAATTCAAATTTACACACCAAACACTAAAGCCAGTGAGGATTAAATAGAAGAATTCTACCAACTTCTTCAATCTGAAATCAATCAAACATGCAATCAAGATGTATTGATCATTACTGGAGACTGGAATGCAAAGGTTGGGAGCAAAGAGGAAGGATCAGTAGTTGGAAAATATTACTTTGGTGTTAGAAATGATGCTGGAGAATGCATGATAGAATTCTGCAAAGCCAATGATTTCTTCATTTCAAATACCTTCGTTAGACAGTCTCAGCATTTCTCAAGGTGGGGGAACGGAAGAAAAAATTCAAGCCTCGACTTTCATTATTGAAAGATTCTCTGGGCAAATTATTGAATGATGCAGAAAGCATCAAGAGGTGACCCAACAGAATGTGGAAATCATCGGACAATCTCTTTGATATCCCATGCAAGTAAAATTTTGCTAAAGGTAATACAGAAACGGCTACAATCTTACATTGACAGAGAACTTCCAGAGGTTCGAGCAGGATTCAGAAGAGGCCGTGGAACAAGGGATATCATTGCTGATGTCCGATGGATCCTCGCTGAAAGCAGAAGCTATCAAAAAGATGTTTACTTGTGCTTTATTGACTACGCAAAGGTTTTCAATTGTGTGGATCATGACAAGCTATGGACAACATTGCGAAGTATGAGTATTCCGGAACACTTAATTGTGCTCATGAGGAATCTGTACTTGGACCAAGAAGCAGTTGTTCGAACAGACTAAGGGAACACTGAATGGTTTAAAATTTAAAATGGTGTGCGACAAGGTTGTATTCTTTCACCATACTTACTCAACCTGTAGTGGTAGTTAAGTGCTGTGGAGTCGGTTCTGACTCAAAGCAACCCTGTACAGGGGTTCCAAAGCTGCAAATCTTTACGGGAGCAGAAAGCCTCATCTTTCTCCCACGGAACAGCTGGTAATTTCAAACTGCTGATCTTGAGGTTCGCAGCCCCATTCATAATCACTACACTACCAGAGCTCCTTATTCAACCTGTAAACTGAGCAAATAATCCCAGAAGCTGGGTTAGATGAAGAAAAACATGGCATCAGAATGGGAGGAAGACTCGTTAACAACCTGCGATATGCAGATGATACAACCTTGCTTGCTGAAAGTGAAGAGGGCAGGACTTAAAACATTTACTGATGAAGATCAAAGATGAAGATTAAAGTGTTGAAGAGCAAAGATGTCAGCTTGAGGACTAAGGTGCGCCTGACCCAAGCTATGGTATTTTCAATAACCTCAGATGTGTGTGAAAGCTGGACACTGAATAAGGAAGACCGTAGAAGAACTGAAGCTTTTGAGTTATGGTGTTGGAGGAGAATATTTAAAGTGCCACGGGCTGCCAAAAGAACCAATAGATCCATTTTGGAAGAAGTGCAGCCAGAGTGCTCCTTAGAGGCCAAGATGGCCAAATTTTGTCTCTCATACTTCGAAAATATTGTCAGGAGAGACCAGACACTGGAGAAGGATATCATGTTTGGTCAGAGGAAAAGAGGAAGACCCCCAACGAGATGGATTGGCCAAGTGGCAGCATCTATGGACTCAAGTATGGCAACAGTAGTGAGGTTGGCTCGGGATCGGGCAGTGTTTCGTTTTGCTGTGCATAAGGTCACTATGGGTCGGTACCGACTCAATGACATGTAACACCAACAAGTCTAAAAAATGTAAGTACTTTGTTTGATATTTATAGATATCTGCTTTCATATCCTCAAGGTTCTAGTGGGAGCTTAACAATCAGAGGCTGTGACTAATTAATGGCTGTGGAGTTTTGAATGCTTTATGAACAAAGGCAACCATCAACCTGAAGCATAAGGATGAGGGCTACACTGACCACAAGGGTCATAACCTTGGGAACAATGTTAGCAAGATGTAATGATGATGATGTGGAAGTAGATAGTAAGTTGTTGTTGTTAAATGCCGTGGAGTCGGTTCCGACTCATAGTGACCTTGTACAGGGTTTCCGAGGCTGTAATTCTTTATGGGAACAGAGAGCCTCATCTTTCTCCCGCGGAACAGCTGGTAGTTTCGAACTGCTGATCATGAGATTAGCAGCCCAATTTGTAACCATTACACTACCAGAGCTCCTTAGATAGTAAGTGGGATCCTCTTATTTAAATTAATCAAGAGATTCAGAGGTTACGCAACCTGCCCTACAGAATGCATGTAAGACAAGTTAGTACTTGACTCCAGAGTCAAACAAAGAAATGAACAATAGTTTGTCCATTCATAAGAAACAGATCTGCCACTAACAAGCCCAGTGACTGTGGATAATTACAACCTAAGGATCAGTTATCTCATATAAAGCAGGGGGTAGCATTTGGAAGAAAACATTAGCTTTTGACCTCATATTTTACCCCAAAGGAAATGCCAGATGGATTCAAGATTTAAATGCAATTACATCATAAATGGTACTCCAAAACAGGTCTACTCCTAACATTTGCAAAGCCAGAGGCAATAATATAAATGTAGCCTCACAATCTCTTTCTCCTGTCAACTCCTCCCTTCCTGTACTGCTAGGGGCCTTGAGCACACATGTGTGAGCCACCCAGCCCATACATCCAACCTCCCTCCATATAGTCCTCCTGTATAATCACCACCCCTTAGTCCTAGGAGAGAACACACCTATATCACAGTTTCCCTTTGAGAGGATGGACTCAGGGAAGAGGTCCTTGCAGACCTGGGAAGCAGTTTGAGAAGAGAATTCCATGCTTCCAAGTGCATGGAGTTTGGTCAAGAAGGGACAGGCAGGAATTCTGGGAGGACAAATCTCCTTTGTCCTTAGAACGCCTTGCCCTAGTATGAGCAACATGGCCAGAAAAGGGTGAAAGAGTGGATCTCTAATGTGTTAAACTGAGGGCAGAGGACTTGACTGTCCAGCTCTAAGGGTGGTTTTGAGAAAGCAACCTAGGTAACTATTTATATAATCTGGGTGATGGGTAAGGCCTTTAAAAGTAGAACAGGGACAAGAGACTTCTGTGAACATGGGTGGAGACCTAGTTGGTCAGCAGTGTGGCAAGACCTGGGGACTCTTGGGCCCAGAGTCAGTGACATAGCCACAGAGAACTACAGTGGAGAGTGAAGCATCCCGCTGATAAGAAGAGAGGGCATATGCTCAAGAACACCCACACTCGCAGATAATACCCACTTGACCTGGCTTCAATGACTGGATGATCAGAGTTCAACCAGAAGAAGAAAGAAGAAGAAAAACAGAGTAATGTGATACAATTTGATAACTTACACCTAAGGATGCAGTAGCTCAAAAGAGGGAACAAATCTTTACAGCAAGGATCATTCCCACCCCCTCCATACACACAGTAGACAGGGATGGGCAACTTGGACATTGGCTACACAAAATGGGGGGGGGGGCTACAAAGGCAAGAAGTGACTGGCTTACAAGCTTTCAAGAGGGAACCTAGATTCAGAGGGCGTGAAGGAAGGTAGAATCTCCACTGAGTAGTATCCAATCTGTCTAGGCGGGACTGGTGAAAAGAAATGCATATGGGTCTCTTGTGATACAATAGTGAACAATTGTTATTAGGACTGCTTGTGAGGGTTGGAAATGTAAAGGTAGACGTTTTGTAGCAAGGAGGGGAGTGATTAACTTTTCAGCCTAGGAGTGGAAGTCCCTGGGATCATCAAGGGAGAAAAGTAGGGAATGGGACCCTACCCAGAGAAGCAGTGATGCCTGAGATGGAGGCAGAGACAACGATGTGGAGAGATGGAGCAGTTGGGGACTTTAGACACGGAGAGGGAGAGGGGTTGTGTGCTAACGACCGGGGGGCAGGCTTGTAGTATATTCCCTTTGGTTGATTGATGATGCATGGAGGGGATTGTAACCACAGCAATGAAATGATATACGATAAGATGAATGTAAAACTAATGTTCTTCCATGTAAACTATCACATAATTCACAATAAAACATTAAAAAAAAAAAAAAGTAGAACAGGGACCCCTCTAAGACTGAAACTCAAAGGGAACACATGAGCAGGCATGTAAACTTGCTGATGAGTGGAAGAAGGAGAAAGGCAGCAATGAAATGGGCTCAGTTCAACCACGTTCCAGAGACTCCCATTAACCTGGAGATGAGAGAAGAGGAAGGGCTGGTTGGTCCAAAGTGTGGCAAGACCTAGAGACACCTGAGCCTATGAACAACGACATAGCCACAGAGGACTAGAGCTGAGAGTGAAGCATCTAGCTGATATGGAGTGTGAGGAGACGTACAAGAACACCCAATGTTGCAGACAGTACAAATTTGATCAAGCCTCGATGGCTTGATAATCAGAACTCAACTAGAGGAAGATAAAAAAAAAAAAAAAAAAAAGAACAACAACAAAAAATTTTTATAACGGAAACAAGAGAGGAAAGGAATCTTCACATCAAGTATCAATGCTATTCCCTCTGTAAACAGGGTAGATAGGGATGGGCAATTTAGGCACTGGCTACCTAAAATGACTACAATGAGGCATGAAGTGACTGGCTTACAAGGTTTCAAGGGGGATTTTAGTTTAAGAGTGTGAGGGGAGAGAAAGAGTCCCCACTGAAGTTTTCATCTTGTCTAGATGGGTCTGGTGAAAAGAGATGGGGATAAGATTCTTATGATTCAATAGTGAGTAACTGTTATCATGACTATTGTAACTGTCACAATTGTAAAGGTACAAGTTTTGTAACAAAAATGGGGGAGTAGTTAATCTTACAGTCCAGAAACAGAGGACTCTAGGATCATCAAGGGAGAAGAGCACAAGCAGAATGCAAGACCCTATCCAGAGAAGCAGTGACACAAGAGATGGAGGCAGAGATGGAGACATGGAGAGAGGGAGCAGCTGAGGACTCTAGATTTATGGGAAGGGAGGGACTATGAGATGGCGGCCAGGAGGCAGACTTACAGAAGGTGCCCTTTGGTGGTGTAAATTATTAAATATGCCTGAGTGTTTAAAAAAAAAGAGCTAAAATGAATAGAGAGAAATATTGTTAACTGATAGAACAAGAAGGGGATTATAATCATTGTGATGAAACAAAGTATATAATTTGTTGAATGTAAAACTGATGATCTGCCCTGTAAACTTTTCACTGAATCCACAATAAAAACCTTATAAAAAGGGGGGGGAGGTGGGGCTTCATGGCAGATTAGGGAGAGGCCCTGTGCAACCCTCTGCCAGTAATAACACAAAATATCAGATAAAGTAGGTTCAGTGGAGGGTCCCAGAACTCTGAACTACATATAAAGGAATATTTATAAGCACTGAATGCTTACTGTTAGTGGGATTTGTATCAAAAGCAAGAAAAGTGGTGTTTTCTGACTAGCATCTGCCAGCAACACCCAATGCAGCCATCTTGAACAGAATGGAGCTGATACTGGAGCAGGAGAGAACTCCCACCACAGAGACCTAATCGATCGTGAGAGATAAAGGTGTGGACAATTTTGTTTTTCTGTTCATGTCTGTTTCTCTGTCTGTGCACATCCACTCGGGTGACTAGAGGGGGTGCCTGAGCGAATGGACACTGCCCCCCCAAATCCCAGAGGGTTCTACTGCACACGCACACAAATCTGCTCAGCAAAGACCTCTGGGCTCAGAATTGAAGAAGGGCAAGGAGTCAACAGGAACAGCTTAAAAAGGGAAGGTCTTCAAAACTGCTCGTCAATCCTGGGCTGTTTCTTCACTAGGAGAAACACCTGGACAGGCTTATGGAGAGGGAGACAGGCAAAAAAGGAAATTTCTCAGGTGGCCTTGAAGGTAATAAGCCCCAAAAGGAGCATTAAAGTCTTAGTCATATTTTGCTACATTTTTGTGTGTTTGCGTGGCAATTATAGACTTTAATGTCCAATCTTTTTGGGGGATTTTGGTTCCCCTTTTACCTTGGGGTGAGCTCTTTCTCTCCCTACGTTGCCCGAAAAGAGACAGTAATCACGGCCATATAGCTAAGCTATAATCACACCCTGTAAAATCCCACCATCTCGGCAAGAGCCAATACCAGCTGCTATACACCAGAGAGGCATAGATAACCAAACCAACACTTGCTAAAATTACTGAGTTGAGTAATAATAGAGGCAAAAAGGGAATCCTATCTCCTGATCACATCTACCAGGAGTCAATCAGAAAGCTTAATAATACACCAACATGCATTCATCTAATTATTGAGAATGCATCTAATTATTGAAAATGCCCAAAAAACAACAGAAGATCTGAGCTCATGTCCAGAAACAAGATAGAGTTGCTGAGCTAGAGGCAGACCTAGAATTCCCATTGGAAGGAGGGGAGGCTTTGAAACTGCCTGATAAGGAATTCCAAAGAATGACATTGATGTACATCCAAATGCTCCACAGAGGGGTTGAGAAAAATAAGGAAGAAGTCAGGAAAGTGCTACAGGAACAATCAAATAAGATAGAAATAGCATTGGAAATGACTCAAAACCTTCAAAAAGAGGTCCAAATGATTAATAATAAAATATTAGAAACAGACAATACACTGAAAGGGCAAAGGAGTAGATTTGAAGACATGGAAGCCAGAACCAGTGATCTGGAAGACAAATCTCTCAATACTGTTAAGATGGAAGAGCAAGCAGAAAAAAAAGACCAAAAAAAACCTGAAGAACCTTTAAGATTTATGTGGAACAACATGATGAGTATTGGAATCCCGGGATAGGAGGGATCACAGAAGACCACAGAGGAGATAGTTGAAGAACTGCTGGGAGAAATTTTCCCTAAAAGTAGAACACTAAAGTATAAACCATAAAGGAAAAGGCTAACAAATTTGACTATGTGAAAACATAACATTAAAAATTATAGACATTAAAGCAAATTAAGCATAAAGCAAATACAAAAACTGAGAAGAAATATGTACAATATTATAATAAAGCATTACTATCTGTAATATTGAAATAACTTATACATCAATATAAAAGTGAATGACTAATAAGGAACTATCAACATGGATACCTGTATAATAAACATTTAAACAAAGTTCACCTTATGGTGATAATTAAAGAAATATACTACAAAAAGAGCTTTTGACTTAATTAAAATTGACAAATATTTCCCAACAGTTTCTAATAAATTGTACCTATCCAATTCCATTTTTATAATTTATACTGAATAAACAGTTAATGTGTACAAAGATTTAACTATGAGGACATTCACTGAAGCACTGATAATGATAATGAACTAGACACAACCTAAGTATCCAGTAAAGAAATGGTTAAATAAAGCATTGTTTTTAAGTGTCGTGGAGTTGGTTCCAACTCATGGTACACCAATAAAATGGTGTTCTATGGAGCAAAGTTCAAAGTTATTATAGATGAATATAAAAATATGTCCATGAGGAAAGATGACAGGAGACATTTTTTAAAAAGGTATAATTCATTTTATTGTTAAAGTGATACACACATACAATCTGGAAGGCTATACACCCCAAACCAAACGCATTTCCATCTAGTTGATTTCAACTCAGGGTGACCCCATAGAGTAGAAATGCTCTATAGTGTAATACTCTATAGACTGTAATCTTAACAGAAGTAGATTGCTAGACCTTTCTTCATAGCACAGCTCAGAAGACAAAGATAGCCAACCTTGCACATACAGTGTAAAGAGTCTTCACTATATAAGGTTCTGGATTTTATCCTGAAGGCAATATCCTTTAGTTTTACAAAGTTATTTTTTAATGTCAAGTAGCTTCCACACAAAACCAAATGAATCAATTTGATACACAGCTGATAGCTGGAAGCAGAAGGCAGAATTAAACACAGCAGTACTGGCAGGAGCTGAGAGGTGGGGGTGGTAAACAGGTTTTTGTTTTCCCCCTTATCTCCCATTTCAAAGTTCTGTTGAGTAATGCTCCTGGCTTCTTTCTGCCCATTACTTACTTCTCTCCATAGAAGCAGCTACAATTATTTGCTTGAAATTATACAACCTTATAAAAATAAATTCATGTAAAACATAAATTCCAAGGTTGGCTCACTTTGTTTTAAAATAACATGTGCTTGTCTATTCATCTATGTATGTCTGTATATAAAGGTGTGTCCATTCATATGCTTAAAATCATATACCAATGCACGATTTACATGTTTAATCAACACTTGCTACCAACAGATCCAGATCAGATACTAAAAGATTAGATAAGTAATCTATTCCATGGTTAGACGCTTCTATAGGAGGTAAGTAAAAAAATGATGGCTACAAAGTAATAGAAACCCACACAACACTGGAACCACAGTGTTCTATGATACAGGGATCAAGACACAGTCTGAATGGATAAAGGAGGTACTTGACTGCCTTGTGGATATTGGTTTCTCCTGCCAACTATTGCAAAATAGATATTTAAGTGTGACAGAAATGAATATTGGGAATTATGATTACAGAATGCTTATAAGCCCACTTTCAGCCTATAACTGATTGGATTTGCTAAAAGGGGAACCAGAATTTGCCCAGGGAGATGGGCTTCTTTATAAGCCTTTATAGAACTGTTGTTAAGTGCCGTCCAGTAGATTCTGACCCATAGCAACCCTGTTTAGGGTTTCCAAGGAGCAGCTGGTAAGCTTGAACCACCGACCTTGCAGTTCAAACAACTTTGCAATCTGACGCATTAGCCCACAGTGCCACTCCAGGACTCCTTTGTAGAGTACAGGACCTTAAGTGAAATCCTGAGCCCCACCCAGAACCTTCTGAGTTGGGACATTTCCAGTTGAAAAGACACACAGACCAACCTAGACTGCTGGGGAGAACAGAAGAATCTTATTGAAAGAAAGACCTGCAAAAA